>NC_056745.1:1247408825-1247513825 GCF_019279795.1 Protopterus annectens
GGTCCAGATTTTATCCAGATGGGCAAGCTAAAATCTCCAGCACCCTCTCTGTTCAACCAGTGCTTCATGTCCCTGCCCAAGTAGCTGACACACACACACTTTGAGATAAGAGTTTATACAACCACACATACACTTCTGGGGAAGGCTGGCATAGGTTCTCCAGCTCTGCCCCTTTTACCCAGACTATACGGTAGTACTACTTGCCACCACCCAGCTAATATTTATCAGCTACACAAAGGCCCTTATAAGGGTGTCCAATTATTACTGTGCAATATTATTATACAATTGGTAGTATAGCCCAGGAATAAAGCTATTACAGTGGCTTTGTACAATTTTACCAAAGGCATGCAAGTACTCTTAAGAGCTTAAATTATCTCTACACAAAACAGCCACATTTGAAAGGTTTTAAAATATTTAATAATACATAATAAAAACACAAGACAATACTGCTTACTACACAGTGCTAGTCAAGAGTTCAGAGATCACACAGAAATACTTAAACACTTAGTCTAATATTTCTAGTTTCTAGCTATTTCTAAAAGAAAACACAAGTCTAAGATAACTTACATATGAGCAAAACAGAGCCGTGAGTTGGATAGTCAAGACAAAATGCTTAATGCCTTCTGATTCTCTCTGTTTAAATTGAAATTGCAGTTCTGATAAACATTACATTATTTCACACTTTCCTGGTGTTCCCAGGTTAACAGAAACTACATAATTGTTATCTTGCACCTGCAGGAAACTACAGTCATAAAAGACATTCCACATGTAAACTCTAGTAATTATTCCTTAAGTTAAAACAATAGGCAGGATACTTCACTCCAGACTCATTGACTCCAAATTCTAACTTCAAAGGGACACACATGAAATAATTTAAACTTCAAAGGACAGATAAGATGTTGCTACATTGTTTTAAGTTCAACATTTCACAGCATGTTCTTTCATTTAAGAAAACAAGTATGTAATTCAACATTCATATTTACAAATGATAGCATTATCTGCACAATTCTATCTGGCTAGGCTGGCAGCCTTCACACCCTTGATTAGTGTAAGCAGGGACTTGGGAGATGAAATGTTTACATTCAGGGGCTTGGGATATCAACCATTTACAGACTATCTGTATCCATTGTAGACATATGTGCCAAACCAGAGATGCATTTTCTATTCCCCATACAGTTGTCCAAGTTATACTTGAATTGGGTTAGGGAGGAACATGGATGGAGAGCCTATTCCAGAGAAGGCATAGTCCCTGGGATACATACATATCTCTCCAGCAAGCCCTGTTTATATCACAGGCAAGGTTTAAGTCTTAAAAACATGAATTTCTAGTGCTGTTTGTTTTGCAGAGATGCAGGAGTTCCACCTGGGTGGGGGTCTGACAATTCCTTGTATACCAGGCGTAGATCTCCCTTCTACAATCTGTAGAAGGCAGAATACAGAGACAGGGCCTTGAGGTAGTCTGCCTAGGACATGTTACGTATGGCCTGTATTCTTTTAGTAAGGAACTTCTGTGGACGTTCCAGTTGTTGGATGTGTCTGGTTATGTACATACCAAAGGAAGCATTGTACTTAATAATAGGTCTGATGAATTCCGATTGAAATAGAACTAGATTGTGACAGCAGTGAAAACAAGATGCTGCCTTAAGTTCTGACCAAATGTTAATGAGAATGGCAAAAAAAGTAAAAAAGTGTTGTCAAAAGCAGAAGCATGTTTCCGCAAGAAAATAATAGACAGCACAAATAAAAAAATGAGGGTTATGCTACTCAATGCCAGGAGTTTAAATCTCAAAATGCACGCGCTGGAAGCACTCCTCAGTATGGAGAACGTCAACATCTGTGTAGTAACTGAAACCTGGTTCAAGGCTCCACAAAGCACCCCAGCACTACCAAGCTACAACTCATACACACACATTTTGGCCACAGAACATGGACCGAAACACAAAAGGATGGGGTGTATCCATATTCATCAAGGATACCTACACCTCCAGGTTAGTGGAACAGCATGATACCTCTGAGATCATCCATGTGCAACTAACATAGGGAAAATCTGCAATGCAAACTGTGGCCTGCTACAGATCACCCTCCATGACCCAGGACCACCACTCCACCTTTCTGAAGACATTGGAAAATATAAAAGTCCTACCGAACAATCTGATATTGGGCAATTTCAATTACCCTGCCATTAACTGGGATAACTACTCAAGTACAAACTCCCAGGTTCAGCGCTTCCGGGAATTTATCGTTTCAAATGCCCTGGATCAGCTGGTAAACTCCCATACCAGAGGTGAAAACATATTGGACCTGGTCATCACCAACATGGGCAACAGGTGTTCTGCACAAAGGAGGTCAACCCATCACTGGTTAGATCAGACCATAAACTAATCACTCTGGATGTCCACACCACACCACCACCCCCAACCAAGGAAACCACAATGAAAAACTTTTCTATAGCAAACTTCACCTTACTTAAGACAGAGGTGATAATTTTCACAGCCTCCATGCTAAAGAATAACAGTGTCCAAGATGCAGGAGCCTTTACAAATGCACTCTATGACCACCTTCAAGGATGCATGGATCATGCCATCCCTAGCAAAACCAAGACTCACTCCCCTAAGAGAAGGAAACCAGTCTGGTAGACCCCTGCCATAAACAGGCTATGCAATAGAAGGAGGAAACCAGTTCAGAAAAAAAGCAAATCCTAAGAAGGAAAAGACTTCCCTGATCAGTATCAGTAAGAATCTAAGGTCCTTCATGAAATCATCTAAGACTAACTTCGAAGGAAAAACAGCCAAGAATTTTAAAGATAACCTCAAAGCCTTCTTTAGCTATGTCAAGACTCTAAGTGGCAACTTGCAGATATGCTCTGAGCTAGTGCAAAATAGCACAAAATATACTGAACCTACTGATATTGCCAACATCCTGGCAGATAGATTCAGTGCAAACTTTACCCCCCCTTTCACACCCAAAAGGGCCCACAACAATACCGGAAAAGTGTAGTGTCCTGGAAATCACAGACACACAGGTGAAAACAGCCCTTTCAAAAGCCAAAAGCACAGCATCAATGGGCCAGATGGTGTCCCAGGCTGCATCTTGCATGAGGTACAGAATGAAGTAACCCCCCCCCCCACCTAAACACACTGTTCAACCTCAACCTCTCCACAGGCTACGTGCCCATAGAATGGTGCACAGCAATGGTTATTCTGCTCCACAAAGGAGGGGCCACAACTGACCCTAGTAACTATCGCCCCATAAGCCTGACTAGCCTGGTCTGCAAGGCTATGGAGCACACCATCGTGGAACTCATTAACAAAGACACTGGGAACCTCCAAACACTTAACCTGACCCAGTCCGGCTTTGTTAAGGGCAGATCATGCCTACTAAACCTGGTTGACTTCTTTGAGACAGTCACCAAGGCCATAGATGAGGGGTAGGTGGTTCACACAGGCTACCTTGACCTCACCAAGGCTTTTGACACAATTTCCTACTCAGAAATTATAGAAAACCTCACCAGCCTGAACATAAACCCCTATGTCACAAGATGGGTTGCCAACTGGCTTACAGACAGAACTCACACGGTAAGAATAGCAGGCTCCAGGTCCGACTCTAAACCAGTCACAAGTGGTGTCCCACAAGGCTCAGTCCTGGGACCCCTACTGTTTGGTATATACTTCTCAGAAGTACAGGCAAACACAGGAGGACTATGGCTAACCAAGTTCACCATTGACTGCAAACTGGGAGCCATAACTGACTCTCTGGCTGACATGGACATTCTCCAAAAGGGCCTTACTGAGGCAGACACCTGGTGTCAAAGTCATGGTCTCAAGCTAAATGCCAAAAAATGCATAGTCATCCCATTTGGGAAAAACAAAACACCCGTGAATTACCACATAGGTGGCAGCCCCCTTAATTCAGAAGAGGTAATAAGAGATCTGGGGACCCAGGTAGATAGTAATCTGTCCATTGACAATCATATTGCCAAAGTAGTTAGGAAATCCTTCTATGTAGCCCATCTAATTACTAAAGGGTTTGCATCTAGAAATAAAGAGGTTATAGTGCCCCTCTACTCATCACTCATCAGACCAATCATAGAGTACAATGCCCCATTTGGGATGTACCTCACAAGACACTTCCAACAGCTGGAAAGACCACAAAAGTACCTTACCAAGAGAATTACTGGCCTCAAACATATATCCTATACAGCCCGAGTGGAAAAACTCTGGCTGCACTCAGTGGCATATCGCTTACTCAGAGGTGATCTCTGCCTGACTTACAAAGCCATGTCCAACTCAGAATTGATGGACATGCTCCACCTAAAGATATCCAAGTCACTGCGAGCCACTCACTCTAGTGAGCTAAACCTCTCCACAACAATAAATAGAACATGCTGGAGGGATAGATTTCTGTCACAGAGACTCCCCATGCTTTGGAACAAAATTCCTAACTACATTAGGCAGAGCCCCTCACTAACACTCTTCAAGAGAAACCTTGATGAGTGGATAGGTAACAGAAAATACACCCCTGGGATCACTTCATTGGCTCTTCTTGACAGAGGCTCAGTTAATTAATCAACGGGGCGGCGAAAGCTGACACACTCTTTCTAGGATTATAAATGCCCTCGGGCAGATAGCCTAGTACCTACCTATGAACATATGACCCCATGAACAAGCTAAAGTTATTTGTTAAAAGTGCTTTTTCTAGCAAAATAAGTACCTTAAAGACATCCAAGTGGTTAATTACATAACTTCCAGTAGTTATTGATGGGGAAGAATACAGGTGGACTCCACCTCCTAGGCAAAGTTTAGAGAATTAATCTACTTCTGACATCCTCTTATGAGGGTACCCCACCATCACTACTTCAACTCCTGATGCTCAGATTCACCCTTTAAAAGAAGTACCTAATCCCACAGCAGCAAGAGACAGTGATGCTAAGCCCACCATAAGGATGGTCCACCAATGGACTGTTGTAGATTTTAAAACTATTGTAGACTCTCTTCATCCTATTCGTACACATATACAATTGTAAACTCCCACTATTAAAGATGTGTGCAGTTGTGAAGGCTTCAGCACCTCCAGATATTTTCAAAAAGATATGGGAAAATCAGCTGTTGGTAACACTATTCTATAACATATAGATGAAGGCTTTTCAGCAGTAAGGAAAAAAAATACTAAATGAAATAACTGAGGCATCCTCTCAACACCTAATTGTGGACATATTATACCTATTGCACAGAAGGAAAATGAGCCTACTGATGTGCATTTGCAGCACATAATATAGTTGTTTGAGGATTTTTCAGGGCACCCAGAATCCACTGAGGGTGTAGCAGACAGTGATCTGTCAGCAGTGTTTCTGGATGAACTGCCCCTACCCATACAAAATCAGATAAAAAAAGTTGTGTTTAAATTGGACCAGTTTGGGTATATCAGCCACAGTACATAGCAGATGAAACTTTTGTGTGAGAGGAAAGAAAAACAAAAGTTAGTGCATGTTCAATTTCAACAGTTTGCTACCAATTCATGAGGAAGGGGCCATAACAGGAGAAACAAGAGAAGTAGAGGTAGGTTTACATTTTTCAGTAATGAGCCCCTGGAGAATTCCCCAAAAAATGTATCATCCAACTCAACCTCCAACTCATCAGTGTGGGCCACATACAACCCCTTGTTTTAATTCTGGCCAAAGCAGGTACTGACATAATAAATGTACTTTTCTCCTGCCAGCAAATCCATCCTTTAAGCCTATGACACAGCTTAATATCCAACCTCGCAGCAGGTGGGGAGACAATCTCTATCTTGGAGCACTGCTTGGCAGCCACCAGTGTGGCAGCAGGATAAATAAGACAGCTATGAAGATGAGATACAGCTATTTCCCTTGTTACCCATAGACCAGGAAGGTCCTTTTGTTAACACTGAAATCCATAATTCTAATCTTTCTTTCCTTATAGACACACAAGCAACTCAATCTATGATAATTTCATCTGATGTGAAATGCCTTCCATTTTCTGGAAACTCCATTAAAGGTATAAGGGTCTCCGGGGTCCCATTGGATTACCCAGAGACAACGTCTGTCCCAATTCATATAAGTCCATTGCAAGATCAGCATGCTTTCTTTGGAGGAAATTCTGCCCCTCTAAATCTGTTAGGTAGAGAGCTGTTGTGCAAGTTAAGGTGAACTATGTTGAATGTCCTGAATAAGCTCTCTCCACTAGGTAAGTATTCCTCCAATATTTGTTCAGATGAAGAAATGCTCTTTGTAGTACATAAATCAGAACATACATCCAATGTGACTGATTTAGAGGGACTCAAAACTATTCACCCAGAGCTCTGGACTGTCCATTACAATGACAAAGTCTCTGCCGATGGTAGCCAATACCCCTTATCAGCGGTGGCAGAGAAAGGAATTGAACCTGTTATTTCTGCACTACTTCAGCAAGGAATAATAATACTATTACTAGAAGCCTGTGTAATATGCCTAGTTTATAGATTTGTACAATAGTTATGAAAGTGAATGTGATAGCAATGCCAACTTTTCCTGTAGTGCTTAACCCAGATACTATACCGATCTCCACTCCTCCAATAGCTACAACGTTTTAGGGATTGATATTTCCTCTGATTTCTTTTCTAGTCCTCTTTACCTAGACAGTCATTATTTGTTGCTTTTGCTTACAGAAGGCAGAAATACACATAGACAAGGCTACCTCAAGGATATGTAGTATAACCTACCCTTTTTCATAGAGAAATGGCAAAAAATAGATACAATTCAATTTCCCTGTGAGTCCAATCTAATACAGTATGTGGATGATTTCCTTTTAGCTTCTCTTATTCTAGCTGCCTATAGGATACTATTTTTCTTTCTACTAAGTTAGTAGAATTAGGGTTCAAGGTCAACAACATGAAACTGCAGTGTGGAAACCACAAGTCCAATATTTAGGGCATCTTATTTCAAAAAAGATCTCAAAAGATGTTACTCTCATGCATTATTGCTACTCAAGCTACACCAAACTTTGAAACAGCTGTGAGTTTTTCTGGGACTGACAGGCTACTGTTGTCAATGTATGTAGTGAAGTATTCATTGGAATTATTGAAAAAATACACTGTTGAGCCCTTTCCTTGGCATTAGCATTACAAACAGGCTTTCACTTTCAAACCCTCCCATTCTTTTGCTACCTGATCATTCAAAGCATTTTTTTCAATTCTGCTGTAAAAGGAATAAAGTAGCTTTAGGATTGCTAGCACAGCATAGAAATGATGGTTTTAGGCCTGTTGCTTATTTTAATACAAATCTTGATCCTGTAGCTGCATCCCTTCCCCACTTCCTTAAGGCAATGGCTTCTATGGTGTACATAGTGGAATTAGTTGCCTTAACCCTCAGGCACAAGATTTTTGTGCCAGTTCTGGATTCCATAGAAGCATTGTTGTTAAAAACTAAAACACAGCATTTGTCAGCTTCTAAATTGTCTAAATATGAATTGTATTTACTTAACAATCCTTCTTTGCAGATTATTAGGTGTCCCCATCTTAATTCTGCTTCTTTAATCTCAACACTAGACAAAGGAGAACTCCACCATTGAGTGTTTGATGGTAGTCATGTGATTCCTCCTAGAGCAGATCTACAGGACGTCCTGCTATGGAATTCTGAGTTGCTTCGATTTGTTGGGAGATCCTGTGTTAGATGGTACATTACTGTCAGTATTTTCTTTTTGTACAACTTGTGAAGTCTGTGCCCTGGACCAGTAATCAAGAAGCCTCAATCCACACCACAAGCACCAGTGAGGGACATCCACATTGGGAAGGATAACAAGTACACACACACTAAGGTACAATTTCCCTGAAGAGCACACAGAGATCACGGTCAGTCTGGGGCTGGTTTCTCCCTTTCTCTCCAGATCCCAAAAAAGACTCCCCAATGGCACAGCTATAGAGTGGAGTCCTTAGTTAGGGTCCGAAGCCAAGTCCTCCTAGCACACTCTCTCTGTCCAACCAGTGCATTGTGTCCCTGCCCAAGTAGCTGACACACAGACACTTGGAGATATGAGTTATATACAAACACACAGACACCCCTGGGGAAGGCTGGCACAGGTTCTCCAGCTATGATCCTTCTCTCCAGACTATAAGGTAGAAATCACTGCCACCAAAAATCTTGCTTATCAGCTACTCTAAGGCCCTTCCCAAAGGGTGACCATTTTCACTGTGTAATACTACTGATATCCAAATAGTAAGTGTGACTGAGCAGCAAGACTATTGGAGTGACAAAATAGTCACAGATGAAAGGTTTAAAAATATTTAATAATAAATAATAAAAACATGACAAATCTCCTCAATTTAACACAGTGCTAGTCAAGAGTTCAGAAATCACAGGAAAATGCTTAAAATAATATGGTAGAATAGTCTGACATAAATATAGAAAATAGCTAGACTAAATCTGATTAAATTCCTATCTAACTCTAAGAGCAATCACAGTTCTAAATAAACTTACATATAGAGCAAAGGCAGAGTACTGGTGATGTTGTCAGTTCTGAAGACAAATGCAAAATGCTTTTTTTTTCTTTCTGTCCTTAAATTAATAACACAGTGCTTCTTCACATTACATCATTCTTGACACTTCTCTGCTTTTCCAGGCTAACAGAAACTCAGAATTTACATTTTTTTAATGTGCAACTACAGAAGGCCACTGCAATAAAAGACATTATATATGTAAAATCCAGCAATTAACTCTGGTCTCAAAACAACAGGAGGAATGTCTTAGCCTAGACATCTTGTCTCCGAGCTCAGGGTTCAAACACAGTTGCAATTTGTTTTACCTAACAGCTTTCATCCAGCAGGGGGCACTGTTGTTACATTTTTGAAGTTCAACATTTAACACAGTTTTCTTACATTTGTGAATAAGCCTGTGGAGTACATTAATATAATTTTAAAATGGCAAAGAATTATTTATAAAATTCTGTCTAGCTAGGCTGGCAGCCTTAACATATCTCCCCCCCCCCCCCCTGGAGAACTCAATATAGTTTTTCAAGTGAACCTTGAGAAACGTTGCTTCAGAGAGTTAGGTGTTGTTTGAGAATACCTTACCCTATTCCCTGTCTTGAGAGCCCATCTGCATTCACGTTGCTAAGCCCACTGTAGTGCTACATTGACATATATGCTTGAAACCCTAGGCTCCATCTCAGCAGCTTGGCCTTTTGCTGGCTGGCTCAGTGTAACCAAGTTAGGGGATTGTGATCTGTAACTACAGTGAATTTTATTCCATACAGACAAGGCTGAAGTTTCTGCAGTGCCCACACTATGGCTCAACATTCCTTTTCTACAGCTACATAGCATTCCTCCCTGGGTTGAAGCCTATGACTGAGATAAACCACTGGGTGCTCTTGTCCCTCTGACAAAATCTGGCTAAGTACAGCCCCCACCCCATGGTTTGAAGCATCCACCTGTAAAACAAATTATTTGTTGTAATCTGGACTGGCTAACACAGGGGGTCCTCCCAAAGCTTCTTTAAGCTTCTGTCTGCTCACATGCTGTGGTCCACACTACCTTATCTGGCCTGTTCTTCCTTGTTAGGTCTGTGAGGGGAGCAGCTATGGTACTATAATTGGGGACAAAACTTCTGTAGAACCATACTGTCCTTAAGAATGCCCTCACCTGCTTTTTGGCAATAGGTGCAGGCCATGCCTGAATGGCTTCTACTTTGGCAGGTTCTGGCCTGATCTTACCACTATCCACTCTATGTCCCAGGTAGGAGACCTCTGTCATGCCCACCTGACATTTGCTCAGTTTATTGGTCAACACTGCCCTCTGTAGTCTGCCCAGCACCTCCCTGATGTGTTGAAGGTGCTCTTGCCAGGAATGGCTGTAGATGGCAATATCATCTAAGTAAGCAAGGGCAAATCCTCCTGCTCCTGCTAGGATATGATCTGCCAGCCTCTGGAAAGTTGCTGGGGTATTTTTCATCCCAAAGGGCATCTTTGTGAACTCATATAAGCCAAAAGGAGTCACAAAGGCTGACCTCTCTCTGTCACTGGGAGTCAAGGGCACCTACTGGTAACCCTTAGTAAGATCAATAGTGGTAAGATACTTAGACCACCCAGCTGCTCTAGGGCTTCATCTGTCCTAGGCATGGGGTAAGTATCTGACTCTGTGTGACTAATTAATTTCCTGTAGTCCACACAGAACCTGGTGCTGCCATCTTATTTTGACACCAGCATCACTGGAGAGGCCCAGGGACTGTTGGACCCTTGAATTACCCCTAGTTCCAACATCACTTTTATCTCCTCCCTCAGAGTCTGTTTGACTCTCTCAGGCACCTTATAAGGGGCCTGCCTAATAGGCCTTAGGGGTCCTGCATCCACCTGGTGATGCACCAGGTGGGTGCACCCTGGTTTCCCAGTGAACATGTCACCAAACTCCTGTAACACTCCTCATATTTATTGAACGTTGGTAAGAGATAGTTGGTGGGACACTGCTACCCCTTCCACTGAGGTGTCAGTCTGAGCCTCACTGAGGAAATCAGTCAACAGATCTATCTCAGACTCCTCCTGCAATCCACTTCAAATACTCAGCACAAGGACCTCCCTGTCATGGTAAGGTTTCATCATGTTAACATGGTACAATTTGTGCTCCTGCCTCCTGCCTAGCAATTCCACCATGTAGTTAAAATCACTTACCTTTCTTACCACCTCATTGGGTCCCTCCCAAGCTGTTTGCAGCTTGTTGTGTCTGACATGAATGAAAAGCATTACCTGCTGCCCTACAGCATACTCTCTAGCTCGAGCATTCCTGTCATACCATACCTTTTTCTGCTGTTGGGTTTCTGCCAGGTTCTCCTGGGCCAAGTCCATGAGTTTCCTGAGCCATGTCCTGAGGTTTAGAACATATACCACAAAACAGACTCCTTGTGAGATTCGCACTCACCTTCCCACTCATCACGAAATAAATCTAGAGGTCCCCTCACCCTATCCCCACACAGCAACTCAAACAGTGAAAAACTTGGGGCTTCCTAGGGAACCTCTTTATAAGCAAACAGATGGGGCAAATATTTGTCCCACTCCCTCTTAAACTGGTCTACAAATGCCCATATCATGGACTTGATTGTAGAGTTTAACCTCTCAATGAGACCATTAGTCTGGAGATGGTAGGGGGTGGTCTTTATGTGCTTCACCAAACAGCACTTCCACAGACAAGTCAGCAGGTCTGACATGAAATTGGCACCTCTGTCAGTCAGTATTTCTTTTGGGAAACCTACCCTGCTGAAAAGCTCTAATAAAGCATTTGCCACCTTTTCTGCCTCAATGGAGGACAAAGCCATTGCCTCAGTGTATCTTGTAGCATAATCTACTACCACTAGGATATACTTTTTTCTTGTGGAACTTGGGGTACACAGAGGCCCCACAATATCCATAGCTACCCTTTGAAATGGCTCTTCATTCACAGGCAAAGGCATCAAAAAAGCTCTCATGTTGTCTCCTGCCTTGCCTACCTTTTGGCACTGCTCACAGGTCCTGTAGTACCCTGTTATGTCTCTGGAAATTCCAGGCCAATAGAAGCTTTGCATAATATGTCTCTTAGTATGTTTTATGCCCATATGACCTGCAAAGGGAATATCATGGAATATGGCTAGAGGTGTCAGATGGTAGAAGTAACCCTTTGTTCCAGTATAAAGATTCTCCCTTCCCTTGAGATTCAGGTGCCTCACTAGTTACCTGCCTCAGACCTTGCAATGTAGGGTCTGCAAGCTGAACCTGTCTCAACTCTCTCTTTGTAACCCTTTCCAGCTCCCCTTCCACAGGAAGTCCGGCATCCTCTGACAGCAGTGCCTCACTGTCAGCATGGGTACTACTACTCACCTCTATCTTTGCAGTCACTCTGTCCAGGGGAACATCAGTACCCACAAGAAGCTATGTCTCACCTTCAGTCTCACTGCCACAGAGTAGCTCCCTCCCTGAAGTAACCACCTCACCAGTTCGGGCTGCAAGTATGCAGTCTGACTGGGTCTCCCCCAGGCTACCAGACCCACATGTTTGTCTCCAAGCCTGACTGTGTGTAACTGCACAAACACATGGTACAGTGCCTTATCAAAATCATTCCCTATCAGGACATCTGCAGGGATATCCTCAAACACACATACTTGCTGGTTTCCTTTTCTACCCTCCCAGTCAAGGTGAACCCTAGCCAAAGGTATTTGGAATGAGGTCCCTCTTAAAGGTCTGACTGGAGTAGACTGTCCAGGCAAGTAGTGCTCCTCTGTAACCATTGCAGGTTTCACAATGGTTATGGCAGAGGCTGTGTCTCTCTTAGCAATGGCCTCTTTTCCATTCACTATGATAGGATATAACCTTGTGTGGTTGTTTGGTACCCTTGTTGTCTCAAGACAGCCTACTGTTGGCATTTTGTCCTTCCTACTTACTAGCTCCCTCACCTTTTGTTCCCCACCTTGCCACGTGGCCCCACCGGTTGCATTCAAAACATTTAACCTAGGTTGTGGACATGTACTTGAACTTGTGGCTTCCCCTGCTACTGGCAGATTCTTTTGAGGCAGTCTGGGCTGCCCACCATGGGTTCCTTTAGACCCATGAGCAGTAGTGGGGGTCCCTTTCCTGTGCAGCGATGCCCTGCTTGCTAGGTATAAGTCTCCCTTCTTCCCCAATTCATCTGAAGTAGCACATTGTCTATCAGCTAATCAGATACTCATGTCTTCAGGCAAAGTCCTAAGGACTTGTTCCTTCACCAAAATGTCTGCCAGCCCTTCAAAAGTGGTGATCTGACATCCACTCACCCACCTATGAAATTAAGTGCTCAGTTCAGCAAAATATTCACACACACTTTCTTCTGCCTTGCGACTATGCTCACAAAACTTTTTCCTATAAGCTTCAGGTGTTAGCTTAAAAAATTCTAACAGGCAATTCTTAACAGCAGTATAATCAAACATTCACGATCAGAAAGTTTAGACAACACAGTTACAGCTTTACCATGGAGTAAGGGAGTCAGAAACTGTACCCAGAGCCTTTGGTCAACATCATACTGTTTACATACTTTCTCAAACATATGAATGAAACTTTCACAATTATCCCCCTCTGTAAACTGTGGAAGAAATGTACTGACCTTTTCTGCTTATGAGGCAGTTACTCCCTTCCCCATTACCTCCATGACTCTGGCAAAGAGTTAACATCTCCTTTTAGTGCTGCCTCTTCCTTTCCTTCTCCACAGCTTCCATTTCCAAATGCCGGGCCTCCAACTCAAGTCTCTTTAGCTCCAGATGGATTTTTAAGTCCTCTGCAGAAAGGTTGAGCTGTCCATTCTCTGAGTATTCTACATCTCCACAGCCAGTCTGATCATCCTTCTGATTGCTGTTTTCTGATGCAGCTGTGAACAAAACTGAAATCATATCTGCCTTAGTCAGCTTTCCATGCTCCAGTCCCTTAGCCTGGCACATATCAGCCAAATGGCTCGTTGTCAGCTTGCCATACTCCTCTGCTGACATGTTTGCCTGCTCTCCCTAACTAACTAAGCTAACAAAAGAAATAAAACAATTGTGATCTGAACTCTGAATATTCACTGCATGGCTGATTTAGTGTACAAAAACACCTTCAGTGATCACTGTACAAAAGCTGAAGGAATTCGCTATCCACACCACTACAAGCCAATTGCCAACCAGTTAATATGTGGTGTGGATATCCCACCACTGACACCAATTAATATGTGATGCCCATGCCCTGGCCCAGTAATCAAGGAGCCTCAATCCTCACCACTAGCACCAGTGAGGGGCATCCACATTGGGAAGGATAACAAGTACACACACAATAAAGTACAATTTCCATTAAGAGCACACAGAGATCACAGTCAGTATGGGGCTGGTTTCTCCCTTTCTCTTCAGATCCCCAATAAGACCCCACTGGCACAGCTATAGAGTGGGGTACTTAGCCAAGTTCCCAAGCCAAGTCCTCCTAGCACTCTCTCTGTCCAACCAGTGCTTCATGTCACTGCCCAAGTAGCTGACACACACACACAAACTTTGAGATATGAGTTATATACAAACACACAGACACTCCTGTGGAAGGATGGCACAGGTTCCCCAGCTATGCCCCCTTCTCTCCAGACTATAAGGTAGATATCACTGCCACCAGTACCCCTACTTATCAGCTACTCTAAGGTCCTTCCCAAAGGGTGACCAATTTCACTGTGTAATATTACTGATATCCAAATAGTAAGTGTGACTGAGCAGCAAGACTATTGGAGTGGCTTGGGCAGTATCACTAAATACATGCAAGTCCTCTAGAGCTTAAATTTTATCCACACAAAACAGCTACAGTTGAAAGGTTTAAAATATTTAATAATAAATAATAAAAACACAAGACAAATCTCCTCAATTCAACACAGTGCTAGTCAAGAGTTCAGAAATTACAGGAAAATGCTTAAAATAACACAGTAGAATAATCTGGCATAAATATAGAAAACAGCTAGACTAAATCTGACTAAATTCCTATCTAACTCTAAGAGCAATCACAGTTCTAATTAAACTTACATATAGAGCAAAGGCAGAGTACTGGTAATGTTGTCAGTTCTGAAGACAAATGCAAAATGCTTTTCTTTCTTTCTGTCCTTAAAACAGATAACACAGTACTGCTTTACATTACATCATTCATGACACTTCTCTGGTTTCCCAGGCTAACAGAATGTCATGATTTACATTTCTTTTTGTAATGTGCACCTGCAAGAGGTCACAGCAATAAAAGACATTATATATGTAAATTCTAGCAATTAACTCTGGTCTCAAAACAATAAAAGGAATGTCTTAGCTGAGACATCTTGTTGCCGAGCTCTAGGATCAAACACAGTTGTATTTTTTTTTTTACTTAACAGTTTTTTCCAGTGGGCGGACTATTGTTACATTTTTGAAGTTGAACATTTAACGCAGTTTTCTTACATTTGTGAACAAGTCTGTAGATTGCATTAATATGATTTTACAATGGCATATAATTATTTACAAAATTCTATCTAGCTAAGTTGGCAGCCTTCACACAACAAACCAAGTGTTATTGACTCTACAATTGAACAGGAATGTTTCTGTTCATATGGCTAAACTTGTATCAGTCACTGACCTTTGCATATTAGCAAAGGATAAAGTAGTTACTATTTTTAAAGTCTCATGCTATGTCCATGGGATAATTCATTATTTTGGAGCACTTTGGAGAGAGAAAAGGTTTATGACATCAGGAGAAACTCTTATTAAAATTCCATCTTTGTCAATGAACTTTAAATGCATTTCTTTTACCTAAGGACATAGCTGTGGTCAAGTGTGCTGCTCACAGGACTGATGATTCTTACATTTCAAAAGGAAATGCATTTGCCAGTACTATGGCTAGGCAAACTGCATTGTCTTATCCTGTTTGTGATTCCTTTTAACAGAAGTTATAAGTGACCAATGCACCTGCTACTTTACAGGAAGCATTGTATTTTCAAAATCAAGCTGATGACTCCGAAAATATAATGTGGAATCATGATGGCTGTAGCAGCTCCTGGACTTATTATGGGCCCATCCAGCTAGAAGCTTCACATTCTTTTCTAGATATGGGCCTATCATTTGGGGAAATGCATTAATACGACTTATTTTGACTGAATGGTATGCCCCTTACATCTCTGAAGTCATTGTAAATACTTGTACAGTGTGTGTGTTCAGTATAATGTGTCAAACAGTGTTCCTATTCCCACACAGTCTTAAAAAAACATGGGAGCCTGTTAGTTGCATATAGAAGAATTTTATTGAACTCCTGCAACATCAAAAGTTTAAGTATATTTTAGTAATGGAGGATGTTTTTTTCTGAATGGGTTGAAACTTATTCCTGTGCTATGAGTAATGTGACTACAGTCAGCAATAAACTGTTGCAAGAGATCATACCCAGGTTTGGACTGTCTAGTTATATTCAATCAGAAGATGGAACTCATTTTACAAGTCAGATAATACAGCAAATGTGTAAAATCATAAAAGCAAACATACAATATCATTATCACACAGACACCAAGCTTCAGGAATTGTTGAAACTATGAATCAGACTTTAAAAAGTAGAATTCTGAAATTGTGTGAAGAGGCTGTCTTAATTGTCCAGAGGCTTTGCCTCTAGAGTTATTCAGTATTATTTGTGTAATAAGCTCTCCTAAAAAATACTTTCCTCATGAAATCCTTATGTGGCAACCCATAAGGATGCCAGCTATACCACTGCCCAGTAATCTGGAATTACAAGATGTTGATAGATCTATTTTTCTTCATTGCAAGTCTGTTATATCTCTTCTGCAACATAATTGTCTAAAGGTTATTGTAGCTCAACAGCAACATGACCATGCCTCCGTCCATGACATCATACTCAGTGACTCAGCATATGTTCAATCTTTTTCCTGACGCCACTCCCTCCAGCTTAGATAGAAGAAACACTTTCTAGTTCTCAACCACATTGATTCATGTCTCCCATGTTACTAAGGGCCTCCTAATGACAAAGTGAAATGTTGACAACATAACTAAACCCATCCCTGATGCCGAACTTATTGCGACCTACACCAGAAGACAAAACAGGAAAACACATGTGGCTAGAAGTGAGACCTAGTCATCCTTTCATTGGCATAGGACTCAGTGTTAAATTTGTCTGGGAATCGAAATTATATGAAATATAAAAGAAAAGTGAATCACCCTTGTTTGCAATTTCCTGAGAATCCTCTCCAGCCTCTTATGGACTCATTAGTAGAACAAATGGTAGTCTTCATTCTTTTCTTGCATTTCCTCTTTCATCAGAAGCCAACAAAACTGTAAGTACTGAGCAATTTACTATCAAAAATAAGTGTTTTGTTAGAATGAACAAAGATCACCAGACTGACATCCTAAATTTAACACTTTTTCTGCCACATCGTAAACTTATGCTAAGACTATGTATGTCAATAACTGTTGGATGTGTGTACATATACCAATGGCACATGATAGGGTATTCCTTTTTTCCTGGTACCAGCAACAGAGACAGAAGTAGGGTCAGCATTCAGAAAACTTTTTAGTTATCAAACATAAAAATGGTATAAATAATTGTAGGCATAATGTTACCCCTTTTTCTAAACTTATTCTACTTCAATTATCAGTAACTATAAAGTTAAAAACAGAACACTTCCTGTTGGGTGGAGTGACTGTAACATTAATCAGTGAATATTTAATCAGGCTGGAGTACAAGATATGGCCATGTTGTATGAAGTTCATTACATTTGTGGAGATCAAGCTTGTCCCTGGGTCTCACCAGACTGGTCAGAATGTTGTTACATCAGTCATGTTATTCCAGCTGTCTGACATACAGAGATTTTACCCAGTGGAAAAAATTCTTAATGTAAGCCAAAAGAGGGAGACAAAGGAAATTAAACATCCAGTCAGAAAGGCAGAGCCCAGGATTCGGTAAACTCCATGTAGGAATAGTGTTATTCTTATATGGAGTAAATGATGTCCATGTTCGCATCCCCCTCTCAGCAACGCACCATACATATTAATGAAGGTGTGTTACTGAGACGAATCTGCGAACATGGATACTGAATGAGTGGAGGGGGCATGTTACAGTGCTCGGAGACCTGTAACACACCCCCTGCACTAACAAAGTGCCATATGGCACTTTACAAATGAAAAGAGTGTCTGCAGACACTGAAATAGTGCAATAGCAATAGAAATCAATGCAGGGGGTATGCAACAGGTACTGTCACACACACCCTGCATTGTGAAAGTGCCATACAGAACTTTACATTAGAAAACAGTGTCCATGCACACTGAAATAATGAATGTCAAGTGAAATCAATGTACAGGGTGTGTGACAGGTACTGTCACACCCCCCTGCATTGTGACAGTGCCGTACAGCACTTTCAAGAAAAAAAGTGTCCACGGATGCTTCATACAAAAGCCCAAAAATTGGGAACAGTTTTTAAATAATGCCCTTAAAAACTTACAAAGTCGATAGAATGACAGGTCTTGCATTAGCATGGATCTTCTGAAGAGTATAATGTGTGAAACTCAAATGTCCCTCAATATTGTCTAACTGCAGCCTTTAATAATTTGTAACTGATTTTTCCTGAATGTTTAAGCATAGCTGAGTGGGTTTTCAGGGGGCAGTGCCTTGCTCAGCAGTGCTTAACCTTATCAAGAAGCTATATACAAATGTATAGCTGAAGTTTAGATAGCTCATTTAACTTAGTGGCTAGAGTCATGGCTTGTTATTTAGTAAGTGCATGGTTCGAATATCGAGACAGGCCCTTTAGCTTTTATATGGGGAAAGCAGTTTTATATTATTTTTTATTTTATTTAATGATGTAGTAATTAATATTTGTTAACCAGGATAGTGTAGCTGGTCCAGATTTCCAGTGTCAGTGGAGATATAAGGTGAAACACCCCATTAAACACAAGTATCCCATACAGTACAGTCACACCCCAAGGTAATGTAATGAAAGCACATAGGGGGAGGTCATGTAAATTATACAATGACTAGTCATTGATATTCCAAAATAAGCATGCTGATTGTTCAGCCCAATCAGCATGCCCATTGTACATCCTAGCATATACCAATGGAAAAATGTCCAGTTGACCCGACTCTATTCCATTGCTATATACTGTAATTTATATATATATATATATATATATATATATATATATATATATATATATATATATATATATATTTTTTTTTTTTTTTTTTTTAACAAAAATTAAAAAAAAAACATAATCCAGACTCTGGACATACCAGAGAGAAAGGACTGAGAAAATACTAGGAAAATCACATACATTATTCAAAACTAAAGACACATACCTGATTGTCCTTTTATTTCCTCCTTTATCTCCCTCTTCTACCCCTAAACTGTCCTACATTTGTTTTTGTATATATAGAAAAAAATAGAAAACAAAAATGGAGCAACGGAGATCTTCTTTTCTGCATTGCTTCCTTTGCAAAGCACTGATATACTGGGTATGTGTGGGAGCGCAAGTCCCATACACATGTACAGTACATCAGAAAAGGCCTGAGGATACTGGAAAAATGTAGAAGGACAGCATGGCACTGGTACACAAAGACATTTATTTAAGAAAAGTAAATATTCTCTCTTAAATAATGTCATTGTATAATAGCAATAACTGACCCCGTGGTTGTGTTATATTAAGATTTACCCACAGTTGCCTTTATTTAATCACTCGGGTTTACCCTCATGATTAAACCAAAACAACCGTGGGTAAATCTTAATATACCACACTGACATCATTGGTTATTGCTTAAGTCAAATATATACACTTAATAATAATGTATCATTACTGAATAATTAATATTCAATTCTGAGTTCTTTTTTAAATGAAAATGTTTGTGTGCCCTTAGCTCAGTTTTGCTAAGCACAGTTAAGCCAAGCTAAGCAATGCTTAAACAGGACCTGTCTGAGCAATACTTAGCAGTGCTTAGCTCTGCTTAGCTGGTTTCAGCATTGCTAAGAAGTCCCATTCTAGATAGTATTCAGCTCAGCTAAGCAGATTTAAACACTGCTAAGCACTGCTCAGCATTTTCCACCTTAAGCACTGCTCAACTCAGCATGTTTGTGCAATGTTCAGCTTTGCTCAGCATTTTTGAAAATGGTCCAGTGATGGAAAAGGGCATGAATATGGCCTTATTTAAACTGCATAGGAGGGAATAATGGCAGAAAAGTGATGAGATTAAAAGTACCAACAAAACAATTGCAACAAAACCCAAATTAAAGGTCATGCTTCTAAATACTAAGAGTCTAAATGTGAAACTGCACTTATTGCAAACAGTCTTAGCCATGGAAAATGCTGACATCTGTGCAGTCACAGAAACCTAGTTCAAAACTGTGGAGAGCACCCCAGCCATACTTGGTTACTTATCCCTATCATACATTCAGACCCCAAACTGTGGGTAGTAAAGCCAAAGGAGGTGGAGTTTCAATATATATTAAAGACATACATACCTCTAGGCTGGTCAAACTGTATGACACACAGGAGACACTCCAGGTGCAGTTAACCATTGACAAGACCCATATAAAAATCATAGCTAGCTACTGGCCCCCAAATCAGACCCTAGATGTCCAAACTGCCTATCTAGACCTCTTTGAATCTATCAAGCTTCAACCCTTTCCCTTGATCCTGGGTGACTTTAACTATCCAAACATATACTGGAGTATTATTCATGCCAGAACACAAATTCCCAGAGATTCCTCAATTTTGTCAATGTCAATGCTTTGGAACAGCTACTCAATACCCCCACAAGAGGTGATAATATCTTGGACTTGGTATTAATCAACCTGAGTAACCACTGCAGCAGCAGCATCCCTGCAGTATCATCCTTCCTTGTAAGAGCAGACCATAAAGATGTCATTTTTGAAGTCACCATCTCCCATGACCCCGCTCTAGCTAGAGTTAAACAAATATTTTTTTTCCAAAGCTGATTACAGCCTCCTGAGGGATGGTATAAACAACTTTGCAGCCCCTCTCCCTCTCTAGGAACTGGCATCAGTATCCAAAACTATATCAAATTGCTACATGGACATTTATATAGATGCATGGAATCAGGAATACCTGACAGGACTAAATTATTCTCCGCAATGAAGAGTAAACCTTTCTGGAGAACATCTGTAATAAATAAACTCTATAACAAAACAAAAAAGTGCTGTCCAGGAAGACCAAGAAGTAGCAGGTGCCCAATTGGAAGCAATCTCACCTTAGCCTAAACAAGCATATAAGAGCATTAGTGAAATCCTCCAAAGCAACTTCGAGTCCAGATTGGCCACATCTACTAGAGACAATCATAAGGCCTTCTTCACATATTTCCATAATCTCAAAGGTAACACCCAGATATGTTTAGAACTGGTGGTCAAGGGCACCACATATACAAATGCTATAGATATAGCAAACCTGTTGGCTGACAGATTCAGTGAAAATTTTAGTCCTCTGTCTCCCCATCAGTAAATCAAGATATTTCCATTACCTGCCCCATACCCCTTATATCCAGGGATCAGGCCATCACTGCTCTCTCAAAGGCAAAATATACAGCCTCCATGGGATGCAATAACATCCCAGGCTACATCCTACATGAACGTAGGCAGGAACTTGCAGCAGAATTAGGCACCCTATTTGACCAAAGCCTGACTACTGGCTTTGTCCAGGCTGAATGGAGGAAAGCTACTGTCATACCTTTACACAAAGGTGGATTGTTCACCAATCTGGGAAATTATAAAGCCATCAGCCTAACTCGTCTGATCTGCAAGGCCATGGAATGAATTATCATGGACCTCATTAACAAGGACACTGGCAACCTCCAAACACTTGATACCACACAGTTTGGCTTCATGAAGGGGAGGTCAGGTTTGTTACAGTTGGTCGAATTTTATTGAGGCAGTCACCAAATTCATAGATGAGGGGAAGACAGTGCACACTGCCTACTTTGACCTGGCCAAAGCCTTTGACACTATTCCCCACTTGAGCATAATAGATAAACTCTCTCAACTAGGCATCAATCTGTATGTTGCCAGATGGGTAGCTAACTGTCTCACTGATAAAACCCACCTAGTCAAAACAGGGGAAGCCACTTTAATCAGGAGACCCGTATTTGAGTAGCATACCCCACGGTTTGTTCTTGGCACCTTTGTTATGTGGGATATACTTTTCTGAGGTACAGGCCAAAACCAGTGGGCTATGGCTAAACAAGTTTGCAGATGACTGCAAGCTGGGAGCTGTCATCAATTCTTCTAGTTATGTAGACATCCTCCATGAGGGTCTCACCCAAACAAGTGACTGGTGCCAGAAACATGGCCTCAAGCTGAATACAAAAATATGCATCATCATCATCATCCCCTTTGGGGAGAGTGATGTCCCTATAAATTATCATATTAATAACAATGTCCTAAGCATGCAGTCAGCTGTGAGGGATTTGGGCACCCAGATTGATAGCAACCTGACTTTTGATCACCATGTTGCTTCCATTGTATGAAAAGCGTCCTACATGGCCCACCTCATAAGTAAGGGTATCTCATCCAGGGACAAGGAGGTCATAACATCCCTGTATTCTTCCCTTATAAGGCCCATTATTGGGTACAATGCCCCATTTGGCATATACCTCGCAAAGCACATGCAGCAGCTGGAGAGACCACAGAGGTTCCTCACCAGGAGAATCCAGGTCCTCAAAAATCTACCATACACAGATAGGCTAAAAGCCCTATCCCTCCACTCCATGTCATACAGACTCCTCAGAGGTGACCTCTGTCTGGCATACAAGGTGATCTCAGATCTCGCTTTGATGGGACTGTTGCACATCTGCAAGTCAAGCTCCACTTGAGTAACCTGCGCACGTGGACTCAACCTGGTCTGTGACATCAATAGGACTCGGTGGGACAGATTTGTGTCCCAGAGACTCCCATCTATGGAATAGATTCCCTCTGCACTTCAGGCAGAGTACCTCTTTACCCCTTTTTTAAGAACAACCTGGATAACTGGATGGGAAATAGAAAATACATCCCTAGGATTCCACCTGTGTCCCTGCTGGACAGGGGCATTGGGGTGCTGATTTGTCTATACATGGGCTAAAATCTTGGCTAGGCTTATAAGACCCTCATGGCCAATAGCCTAGTAAGTTCCTATGATCCTATGAACTTGTTAGACTTTGATCCTTGTAGGAAGTATGGCAGGTGCAGGAGAGTGAGCAAGCTTACAGGTGCAGTGCTGGGGCATCCTTGTGTCCAGGGTCATGGCTGGACTCCTTGTGAAAAACCATGATGTCAAGACTGCTGCAGGGCCAATACCAGAGATCAGAATTCAATTCTTAGGCCTTGGACCATCTGGCATATGAGCTCACCAGTGCCACTGGCATCCCTCGAAGTGGTGAGAAGGTCCGAATGCACCTGAAGTTTGTAAGTATATCTACAGGTGATATATCAAATTATAGCATGAATATCTGATAGACAGGTATGCATAATGGTGTGTTTTCTCCCCACAGCTGCAAAGGAGAGGGTTCGTAACATGGAGGGCCATGCAGCATGACTAGTATGAGACTGTAATAGGTGGAGACTGCAAATATATGACTTGCAATGTGTATGGGTTGGGTATGCAACCGAGCAGCCTACTATGGTCTATACAGATCACACACAATCACATCCACTAGGGGTTAAATATGTACACCTGCATGCAAAGTAGTAATACACAGTTCACTAACTATATATCATACATGACACTGTGACACTGCACTTATATTACAAGGTCAGAAGGTGTGACCAAGTGAGTTGTAGGAAGAAATCAGTCAAGAAGCAGACAGTAGTGCCCCTGTAGCTCAGTGTGATGAGAAATACATATATATCTTGTTAAATTGTGCACACACAGACCATAGTTTGGATTCAGGGACTGGTACAAAGATGTGTGCATAGTGACAGACAAATAATCCTGAGTATTTGTAGAAACTTTCAGGTAGTGTTAACATATATTTTCTCCACAGGGCTCACAGGTAAATACATGATTGTATTAGCCATATGAAGGGTATACTAATAAGCTGTGTAGAAATTTTCCAGTGCCCTGCCCCATGCCAACAAATGACAGCAGGATAGCTATATACACTATGCACTCTTCCGGATACATGTCTCTCAAGTGACACACTGTCACAGCTACTGATCACTGTTGCCATAAACTTGCACACAGATATAAATTTAGTAGAAGTATACCATTAGCAAACTCACACAACACCAGTGCAGGGTACACCTTGTTAGTCATATATGTAACCTTGACATGTATGAGTCCACTCTACTCATGAACTTACAGTTGTCACAGCTTGCCCCATAACATTCCAGGTCAACAGATTAATAGGAATATACGTGCTATGGTAGCTATAGGCCTCAGGTAGATGCAAAGTGAAGGCAGACCTATAGAGTATTGAGCAGTACTGTTGTGAAAAATATAAGCCTATGCAGTTGGTAACGGACTGTTTTTCTCTCAACCGACCCCTTATCTGCTTCACTAATTATTATTCATATACTATGGGTATGTTGTTCTCAAAACCTAATGTTGAGACATTTGACCTGTTATTGTTCATGTGTTTAAATGGTTCAGTACTAACATACCTTGTTAAAATTCTATCGTTGGTGGCTTGTTGCCATAAATGTTACCGGTATGCTGTTACAATAATGACTGTTATTCCATTTATGCATGTGTGTTGTTTGCCATGCAATTTCCTCAATTCTGTTGTTCTGGGTTAATTGGAACACCCATGCATGCTGTTCTAACTAATGTTGAAATGTTTTGTTCATGACTAACCAAGACACCTTGAAAAACCTTAACACCATAACACGTTTGGGTAGGCAGATCCCAGTGGATCCACCTGTCCCACATCAGCCGGACAGCATGTCTGGGACCCAACCTCAAACTGCATCCTCCGCTGGTTCTGCACCACCCTTGTAAGGAACCACATAAGGGGATGGGGCCCATCCCCCCTGGCCATAGGTGTGGAGAGGGCCCTTTCACCTGACACCAGTTCTGAGGTATGGTGTGCAGGGCCATCAAGAGGGACTTGGATGTATGCCTACATCAGATCGAGGGCAGACTGGTGCACCTCAAGGAGCAGGCTGGCCATGTCATCCAGAACCCATCACAGCCACCTTTAGAGCCATTAAGGGGCAGTGGTGACTGCCCATGGGTGGGGACCTCAGTCCCTCTGTTTCCATCTGGGGCCACATGGCCCTCCAATTCCTAACCACTCTCCCATCCAAGGAGTTTACCCCCCTCATGTGTCATTCAGCGTCCCTGTCTGTGGTCTTGTCTGTCTGCAAAAACAACATGTCCTACCCAGCTTATCTCCCCAAACATACCTACAACCCTTCTCCAACATCCCACTCTCACCTTAAAAAATAAAAAAGGGTCATCTGTCCCCACAAAAATAATCTCGTCCAATACATACCTCTCCGTTTTGCCCCCACATACACTGTGCTGAATCAATCATCCCACCAATTAATCAGCAAACTTATTTCCCCCACACCCCTCCCTGTGGGTTGTGAGGCTCCAAATTTCAAATTGTCCACATCATTCACAACTGCTGCTGGCCAAGAAATGGAGAGCTTTGGTTGTTTCCTACACTGGTCCTGCACATACCTAGCTGCCTTTCATAATGTATTTCCCCCTGCTTGACTTCATTTCACCACTTTCCTATAATCCCTTTTTTCTTTTCTTTGTTTGTAATTAATGTGGGTTTAAGTGGGAGTAAGTGCCACTAAGCAAAGCTAAGGGAAGCTAAGCATCTCCTGGCATCACATAGAGTCATGCAAAATATCACATACCCACTTAATCCTGCTTAAAACTGCTTTAATCACTCTATCTCATTCAGCCACTTTTCTGCCCAACAACAAAATAACCAGCACTGCCAGATCTTGAATCCAGGACCCTAGGCAATACAGTCAGAGCAGCATACCACAACACCACATCTGTTGTGAGAATTACTAATGCTTTTGTAAATATATCATGCATCACAGTCATTTAACCTGGATTTAGCAATGCTTTTGTAAATATATCATGCATCACAGTCATTTAACATTAGGAAAAAAATTCATCATTGCCAAGTCTAGGACCCTGTGCTCTACAGTCAGAGCAACACAACACTACAACAAATCACCAGCAAATACTGCTCATGCTTTTGTAAATATATCATGCATTACAGTCATGTAACAGTCGGCAAAACATCACCATTGGCAGGTCCTGAACCCAGGCACTTGTGCACTTGAGTCATAGCAATGCACCACTATGTCCAATCTGCAGTGTGAATCAGCAATGCTTTTGTGAACATATGCATTACAGTCATGTAACATAGGGAAAAAAGACAAACCTGCCATGTTCTAGACACAGGATCTTCTGAACTAGAGTCACAGCAACACAACACTATACCACATCAGCTCTGGGGAATTAATGATGCATTTGTAAATACATCATGCACTTTGGGGATATAACTTTAGTAAAAAATACATTGGTGATAAAGCTTGAACCCAGACCCATCAGAACTACAGCCAGAGCAACATACCAGTAAGCCATCTGACCTATGTTGTACAGCAGCTATTTTCACAAACATATCTTGATTGACAGTCACACACTACTCCTATAAATACTGTCCCAAATAACAGTGTTCTTGGGCCTCTGACACAGACACAGAACCAGTACACAGAAAAATAAATGCAGCTGGATGTACAGGAGATCTACAATATCTAGTAGAGCTGACAACTGCACAGACTGTTGCTGAATATCTACAGTTGTGCCCCCTATGCATGGCAGGGTCCTCATAAAACCTAGTCTGTGTGCACACATATTGGCAAGGCAGTGCAGATTGGATTACAAAAGCATGACAGACAGCTCAGTGTCACAAATCATACCCATCAGAACACACATGTCTACACTAATCCTGTGTCACACACTGTATGCATGCACATATGTCTTACAAATACACCTGCCATATGAATGACTTGGTAGCACCATCTGTTACAGTTCTAGCATCTGTCACATGTAGAAACCAACAGTCCTGGCCCACAGGCCAATGTGTGGAATGATAACTACATGCATGTCAATGCAACATAGGAATAATGAAGTCCTGCGATGTCCAGCAAAACAGGTTGCTCCTACTCCAGTCACTGCCAGCAACAGTAGCACGTTAAAACCCTGCAGGGTGGGACACATTTCACAATTATAAATATGTGTACCACATGTTGCTTACCACTCTCTGGATGGCACTATTAAGTAACATATGCATCACAGGCACATGCCTAAACTTGGACTGTTTTGTGTATCCTCAAGCAGGCCATGCTGTGACACAACAGCTGACACCACATCCCCACTGGCAGTTACGGATTGCTCTCCCCCAATGTCTTCACAATCCCTAGTCTGACTCTTGGCCAGAATGCAGCAGCTGTGGCCTGCTACACATGCAGCAGTATGCCCAACTACCTGCTACAGACCTAACATTGCTCCCAAACACCTGGAGCAGGGCATCCACGCAACAGCCAAATATAAAGGGTTGGAGGAGGAATGTTGAGGTTTTAAGGTACATGTTTCAGTCTGCCCCTACAAACATACACAGCTGATAGACCAGTATCAATTGTAGCAGCATGCACAGTCAGATAGAAAAGGATCTATGACACTCACATCAGCCTGTCGCCTTACTCACAACACACATGTACACAGTACACTGCTACAGAATCTAAAAGTCTGTTAACAATGGCCAGACATAGATACCTCTAAACTGTACAGATTTCCACAGAATGTCCAGGTTGTTGCCTCATACATTTGGCCTGTTCCACATAACATTTCTGTTGTTCTGCCAAATCACTGAGATGATATGAGCAATGATGTACTAAATGATGAAATACTTTTGAGTTGCAGACTGACTTCAAACCCCTCAGAAAATGTATGTCAAAACAAACTATGTTACTCTACCAAATTTCAAAGTTTATAGGAGCAATATTTAAAATATGTCTCTTGTTATGGCCCTTTGCCCCCCCCCCCCAATTTGTTGTGCTTTGTCCAGATTTCCTGTGTTAACATGTTGAGAGGTATGACTGAGTTTCAGGAGTTTAACTGCAATGTACTGTACTGGCAAAGAACAGAAATGTATATAAAGTATTACCTGTGCAAATGTATGTATTAATAGTAGAAGCTGTAAGCCTTGAAAATACAGACATAAGTTGCAAAACTTCAAATAAATAAGCTGAACTTGTTTGATGAATGTGTTATCTAAGTATCAGCGCAGCAAGCAGACATAAATGTCTACAGCTAGAGGTTTTTGTATTGTCTTGAAACTTAAATAATTACTAGGTTGAAAATGTCAAAGTGTTTAACTGTGTTATGACTTCCAGTTCTACACAAACATCAGACAGATATGTACTTCTTACGCAGAGATGTTAAAATGTATGTTAGTTGCTGTTAGCCTGGGAAGTGAAGGCAGGTGACACACACTGATGTAATCTGAGCTAACCCAGCATTAATGTTTATTATTACTTTCAGACCTGTCTCATAGAAACACCTTTGCATGTTGTATGTGCCTGTGTATCTGACAACATCTACTCATCTGCATTTGCCTTGCTAATAGTAAGGACCTAGGAAAATGTAAAATTATTTACATATAAATGGGAATATAGTATATCCATCTGATGTTTGTGTGGTCAACAGTGCTCTGAGTATTAGGCATCTCTACATTTAATGTTGATTTGAAGCCCTTTATCCAAGGTTTGTTCACTTCTATTTTATATCTTATTCTAGTATTACATTTGCTTTGTATTAATTATTCTGTTCTGTTGGAGTTTTAAGAGTTCCCCCTCCCACTTACCCAGTCCTTGTTGTGTTTATAAATTTGGTGGCTTTTCAGTTTCCTGCCCCTACTACAAGTCTCATTTTGGACACTCCTCCCAGTCCCATCCCATCATCTTATTCTACTGAGTAGAGGGAGAGCATTTGGAAAGCCTCCTCCCCCCTTGGTTTCTCAAACATAAATTATTGTGTTTCATTCCTTCCCACTTAACATAATAAAATAATTTTACTGTATTTGTGTTGCTTCCTATTTTATTAGTTTATTTTGCCTTTGCTCCCTGATCTTAAAAGTAATCAATTGCAATTATTCTTCTGCATTTATTACTGCTTGTTAGTAGCCTGATTAAAATGTAACTGATATTCTAAGCCTTTTGGTTTAATCACGTGAGCTTCAGGCCAGTTATTGTACATTAAGAAGGTTTGTGGTCCACACTCTTGTGGGAGGAGAGGGTAGATTCTGCCTTTCTGACCTGGGAATTGCTGGTTAAAGGCTTATTGTGCCCAGATATTTGCACTGTTTCTTTCTGAAATTGGTGCACCTTGTTTGCTGTTGCATAGACTAGATTCAGACCTGCTGAATCTAGCTTTGTTTGTGTAACTTGAGCACTAATCTAGGCCATCTTTTTGGAGAGGGTTCTCCTGAACCCTAGTGGCAGGAGTGTGCAGTTAGAACATGTCTGATTGAAGACCGCTGGAACAGGGCTCAGTTTTGAGTTTTTTTATTGGTTAATTGGTTAATTTGTTTACATCAGTTTGCTCTTGTTTGCTACTGTTATATTTAAGTGTGTATCTGTTCTCCTGTGTTAAATTGACCTAAACAGAGTTGAAATATCTTTAGCATAGTCTTGTTACAGGTTTTGTTGTATTCAGATCTGTTTGTGTTATTCCTGTGTTTCCTGCTATGCCACCTTGTGCTGGCCAGGGCCTGCCTGTACTTAATGTTGGAACTTGTTGGGCATAGGTGTTGCGCTAAAGAGCTCAGGTCAAAGGGGTGTTGGGTGGTGGTCAATGTCTCTATTTATTTTTTTTTTTTTTTGTGGTATTTAAAACCAGCAACTGTGTGTGCTTGTTTGCCTGTTTGACACCACCTCTGTGCTGTTTTAACCCTTTGCAAGGTATCTCAGTTGCATTTTCCCTTACCAGCACTCATGTGTGAGTGAGGCCCTTGCCCGCAGCTACTGTATTGATTTTATCCAGCCATACTCACACCTATAGGTGCTTTCCTCAGAAAGTAACCGCTCTACTATCCCTGACCTCTATTCTGCTGATTCTGACAACCATGAATGGACAATGTGAGACAGAGTAGCAACTGCCTGATTTACACAGACAACCCTCTACTACCACCTAAGAACACAATGTGTGAGAGATGCAATCACATTAAGAACCTAGGATCCTTGCTGATTCAGTCAAATGCCAGTGCATGACTGACAGACCATAATGCTTTGCCTCAGATGGTCGTCATCTGTCTCTCCTGGGCTTTAGGCTTCTGGCAAAGGCTCCTGCCTCCCCCACAGTGCCCTTTTTAGCCAATGTCATGACCACAAAGTTACCAACATGAATAATTCATATAAATGAAATTAAAGGTCATGCTGCTAAATGCCAGGAGTTTTCGCATGAAACTGAACTCATTGCAAGCATTCCTTGCTCTGGAGGATGCTAACATTTGTGCAGTCACTGAAACCTGGTTCAAAGCTGTGGAGAGCACCCCAACCTTATCAGGTTACTCATCATACTGTTCTTTCAGACCCCAAAGGGAGGGTTACAAAGCCAAAGAAGGTGGAGTTCCAATATTTATCAAAGACCTCCAGGCTGGTCAAACAGTATGACACAAAGGAAACACTGCAAGTGCAGTTAATTGTTGACAAAACACATATTCAATTCATAGCTAACTACAGACCCCCAACCATGACTCAGGACACCCACTCCACCTATCTGGACTTACCTCAATCCATCAAGATTCAACCCTCTACACTAATCCTGGGTGACCTTAACTACCCAGTCATACAGTGTAGGACCTATTCTAGCCCAAACATGAACATCCAGAGATTCCACAACTTCATCAATAGCAATGCATTGGATCAGCTGGTCGACACCCCTACAAGAGGTAAAATTATCTTGTACCTGGTCCAAACCAACATGTGCAGCCTCTGCAGCACTCCTACAGTGTCATCCTCCTTGATAGGATCCCACCATAAAGCAAATATTGAAAATTTATTGTGGCAAGCTCCATAAATAAAATATCCACAGAAAACCGGTTTAGGCTGAAAGTTCAAGCCTTCTTCAGTGCAACAAAATATATTCATTAGAGCAAACCCTGATTCCTGCTTATATATGTGTGCATATATTAGCCAAAAAGGCTTAATACCTTAATTGGAGTGATTAATCAGTGAGTCAAACAATCCAAAGCAAAAATTAGCTTAACTCATTCAGGCCTGGTCTAAATAGAGCACCTAGCCTGATTATCCAGGAAGATTCCTTATTATTTAATATATTATGCCAACCAGCTTTGGATGTTCTGTTCATTTGTATTTTATGCATGATAGCAAAATTAAATTTAGCAGTTTTATGTATTAAGGTGTGTTTGTAAAGAGCATTTGAGATTCTTTTATTTCTAATTTCACTTAGATGTTCACTGATACGGTGTCTAAAAGGTCTAGATGTTTGTCCAACATAAAATGAAGAACAGATATAGGTGGCTAAATAGATGATCCAATCTGGCATGTCACAGACACATTCCCCAAACTCTGTGGACAAGCATCATGTATTGTCCACCTGGCGTGTGGGAATACACTTTTGTCTGGCAGGGAGGGTCTACATCTGTCAGGCACATGTACCCATTTTGGAAACTTCTGGGTACTGCAGATGTCAGACACCTATGAGGAGGTCACCCTACACCACATATGCACCACTCTCTGTTATTCTATACTCCAGATGTTCCTGGAATGTCCACATGCACTTGTAGTAGCACTCACCTATTTGTCAGATGCAGACTGGATGACATGTTACAGTAACATTGCCCATAGAGGACACCCAGTGGTCGATGGCAGTGATGTCTTTGGACATATACAAACACAGTCTGTCACAGCAGTCAGGCCATGTCTGGTAGTCCTGGTACTATCTCAAGTTACTAGGATATGGGTCGTGAGCATACATATGCCTAGACCACATGTTAGCACATGCGTATGCAAGGCAGCAGCTGATGTACCTGTCCAACAGGGACACAGGTGGTATCCCAAGGGTCTATGTGCTGTTAACCATCCAGTTGACCAGGTTACACCTGCAAAGATTTAGGTAGCTTCCCTTCCTGATGTGGACAGGGTACCCATTCCACCACAAGTTGCTTGTGTGTGACACACATGTGAGCTGTCCACAAGGCAGTCCAGGTCACTCACTGTGTGTGTGTGTGTGTGTGTGTGTGTGTGTGTGTGTGTGTGTGTGTGTGTGTGTGTGTGTGTGTGTGTGTGTGTGTGTGTGTGTGATCACAGTGGAGCATGGCTTGCAGTTGTGCAGCAGTGACAGCAATGTGGGGTCTGTGATTGTCGTGCATTCCACAGTGACATAACTCCTGAAGAATAAGTATGACACCGGGTAGAGGGTTAGCATTATAGCATAATACCAAGACAGGCCATTCAGCGTCTAAATGGAAAGCATGTTTATATTAATGTTAAGTTTACATTTTTATATTACTGTTACTTTTATTTACCGATCACAGTGGAGCATGGCTTGTAGTTGTGCAGCAGTGACAGCAATGTGGGGTCTGTGATTGTCGTGCATTCCACAGTGACATAACTCCTGAAGAATATGTATGACACCGGGTAGAGGGTTAGCATTATAGCATAATACCAAGACAGGCCATTCAGCGTCTAAATGGAAAGCATGTTTATATTAATGTTAAGTTTACATTTTTATATTACTGTTACTTTTATTTACCAATGTAGTTACTGACATTTGCGAGGAACACATGCCAGACATCAAAAAATATAAAGCAGATGCATTTAGTGTTCATTAAAGGTCAAGTTTAAACATAGCTGAGTGGTTTTGCACAGCATGGCATGGTGCTCTGCAATGCTTAAATAAAATATACAGCAGTCTAACAGCATATCCTCACTGGCTGAATGGTTAGGGCAGCAGCACTTGGACATTAGGTGCAAGGGTCGAATCATGACCATTCACCTTTTTACACATTATAGGGAAATGTAAATCTTTTTATTTGTTTTGTATATATTACAATATGTTAACCGTGGTGGTCCAGCTTGACCAGAAGCCCATTTGCAGTGGAGTCCTGAGTATAAAAGGCTCAGTTACACACAAGTACCCAAAACTATTACAGTTACAGGAACAGATAATGTAGTTAAATGAAAAAGTTTAGGAGATATAATAAAATAGATACACCTAAGAATGAAGTAACATTACTGAACAATAAGTTACAATACTGTTGTATATATCTAGGCAGTAATTAGCTTGCTATGCGAAGCTAAGGTCAGCAACAAAACGATCAGACTTGGCAAGTCTCTAACCCAGGACCCTCTGCACCAAAGTCAGAGCATTGCATCTATATGCCAAATGAGCTGTGGGCATTTAGGGTTTATTTTAAAATATATCATGCAGTGCAGTGCTGCAACATTAGGGAAAAATATCCCCCTACCAAGCATTGAACTCAGGATGCTCTGCAACAAACTCAGCATCACACCATTATGCTAAATCAGCTGTTGATATTTAGTGTTTATTTTAAAATATATCATGCAGTGCAGTGATGTGACATTAGGGAATAATACCCTCCTACCTAGTATTGAACACAGGACCCCCTGCAACATAGTCAGAGCATTGCGCTATTAGGCCAAATCAGCTGTGGGCATTTAGTGTTTATTTTAAAATATATATAGGATCCTCTGCATCAAAGTCAGAGCAACACACCACTAGGCCAAATCAGCTGTGGGCATTTAGTGTTCACTTTTAAATTATAACTTGTAGTACAATGATGTAGCATTAGGGGAACAACTACACCCCTACCAGGTATTAACTCCAGGACCCTCTGAACCAAAGTCAGAGCAACACACCACTATGACAACTAAGCTGTAGGGAATTACCCCCATTCCTATACATATATCATAAATCACAGTGATGAAACAATAGGGATAACATACACCTCTGCCAAATATAGAAACCTGAAACATTTGAACCAAAGCTCAGTGCAATACACCAGTAGGACATCACACCTCTGGGGAATTACCAGTGTTTGTACCAAGACAGCCCGATTCCCAGTGACACAAAGTACAGTTGTGTACACTTACCATAAATGTTGATGTTCGAGTGTCTTCACTGTTGCAGTCATGACTGTAGGGTTCTCCCCTGCCGGCAGGCAGTCCTCGGTCAGCAAGAATCCCAAAGTCTGAGTCCGGCGTCGGCTGTTCAGCCATGCTCCCTGACGTCAGAGCACCAGGAGTACAAAGCTGACAGCTGACGCCATGTTTTCCAGTTTTTCTTGCCCCAGATGTCAGGAGTCCCAAAATGAGTAAGGTCCCATATCCTTTGCAAATACACCTCAGAAGAATGGTGAAAAAAGGAACCACACAAAAGTAAAAATAAGAGGGGACAGGAGGGAGGGAAACCCAGACTGCTACAGTGAAGACACTCGAACATCTACAATTATGGTAAGTGTACACAACTGTACTATGTTCATCGTGTTTCACTGTTGCAGTCATGACTGTAGGGTAGAATCCCAAAGCAGAATGAAAGGGAGGTGGTCATAAAGAAGACGGGGTGGCTAAAAGGCCCTGCAAGACTGCAGAAGCAAAGCCTGCCCTAGACTTAGAGTAGAGAGGTAGATTGCAGTGCTTTGAAAAAGTATGCACTGAACTCCAGGTTGCAGCTTCCAAAATGTCTTTGGTAGGAACTCCCCTGAGGAAGGCAGCTGAAGTGGCAGCAGCTCTGGTGGAATGAGTCCGTATACTCCCTGGGATTTGCTTTCCATGGTGTGAATAACAAAATCTGATTCCATGAGCAATCCATTTAGAAATAGTCTGTTTTGAAATGGCTTTACCTTGGGAACTTGAAGCATAAGAAACAAACAATTGCTCTGATTTTCTGATGTCCTTGGTTCTGTCCAGGTAAAAACATAGCTGTCTGTGTACATCCAAGGAATGTAAGATCCTTTCCCCTTTATTTTGAGGAGTGGGGAAAAAAGTTGGCAAGTGAATAGTTTGATTTAAAGCCACTTTAGAAACCACCTTAGGCATGAAAGTAGGATTAGTCCTTAAAGACACCCTGTCTTGATGAAAAATAATATAATGTTCCACAGCCATAAGAGCTTGCAACTCTGAAACTCTCCTGGCAGAGGTCAGAGCTAACAGGATGGCTGTTTCCAAGATAAAAACTTGATGTCAGAAGAGGCAGCAGGCTCAAAAGGAGGTAAGCTGAGCTTTTCCAAAACATAGTTGAGATCCCAAGCAGGAATGGGAGGAGATCTAGGAGGTCTTAAGTTCTTAGCTCCTCTGAGAAACTGTCTCATGAGCTGGTGGGAAAAGATTGGAGGATCTGAATTATAATAAGCGGAAATAGCAGAGGCATGTATCTTAATGGAAGAGAAAGAGAAACCCTTATGTAAGAGATCTGTCAGGTAAAGTAAAATCAAAGGAATGTTAGGAAGAAGAGGATCAGAATCCTGAGCCTGCATCCAGGAACAAAATCTTTTCCATTTTCCTGCATAAGATTTTCTAGTGCTAGGACATCTGGCTTCTAAAATGACACCCATAACCTGCTTGGGTAGGAGAGAATGAATCAAAGACCCTGGATTAACCAGGCCGCCAGGCTGAGAGTTCTGACATGGGAGTGTAGAACCTGACCCTGGTGCTGGGACAAAAGGTTCGGAGTCTGTGGTAAAACCCAAGGGTGCTCCAGACATAGATTTTTCAGAGTTGTGTACCAAAACTGTCGAGGCCAATTTGGGGCCAGCAAAATTATCATCTTGGGTTTGTCCTGTTTGATCTTTAATAATACCCGTGGAAGAAGAGGAAGAGGTGGAAAGGCATATCCCGAGAGGTTTCTCCAACTGAATGATAGTGCATCCACTCTTCAAGCTTGTTCGTGGAAAGTCCTGGTGCAAAAAATCTGTAGTTGATGATTGAGGTGGGATGCAAAGAGGTCTATGTGAGGACTTCCCCAGACTGCTGTTATCATCCTGAATATTTCGGTGTCCAGCATCCACTCATGTGGGTCTGAAAGGTTTCTAATCAGGCTGTCTGCCAGAAAGTTTTGCTTCCCTGGTAGAAACTGAGCTTGAAGGTCCAGATTGCAAGCTAGAGCTGTGTTCCATAGATCCATGGCTAGTCTGCAAAGGGGGTAGGAATGATATCCCCTTGCTTGTTTATGTACCACATAACTGTGGTGTTGTCTGTCCATATCAGTAGTTGTCCTGGTTGTAGAAGATTCCTGAAGGCCAATAGAGCTTTCTGAATGGCTAACATTTCCTTTAAATTGATATGCAGGTGCTTTTGATCCTTTGTCCAAAGGCCCTGCAGACAGTTGCCCTGAAAATGGGCTCCCCATGCATAATCTGAGGCATCCGTGGTTAGTATCTGAGTGGCCGGAGGCAGACAGAAGGGTTTTCCTTTGTTTAGAGTACATGCCTTGGACCACCAAAGGAATTCCTTTTGAAGACAAGGAAGGATGGAGATCAGTATGTCTAAACTGTGGCAATGCTGCGACCATACACTTTTGAGGTACCACTGTATTTTCCTCATATGTAGTCTTGCATATGGTATGAGAAGGATGCAGGAGGCCATATAACCCAAAGCCTGCAGGAATCTCCTTGCAGATAGCTGAGTTAAAGTTGCCAAGTTTTTGAAAGTTGAAGCCAGCTGTAACTGTTTTTCGTGTGTCAGAAATGCCATCTGGGTTGTTGTGTTTAGAGAAGCGCCCAAGAAAATTATCTGTTGTGAGGGTGTCAAATCTGACTTTTTTATGTTTACAGTGAATCCCAGGAACTTGAGAAGATTCTGAACAAACTGTAGATGCTAGAGTAAGACCTCCTTGCTGTCTGCCTGAATAAGACAGTCGTCCAGATAAGGGTAAATTTGAATTCCCTTGAGTCTGCAATAAGCTACTACTGGAGCCAGGCATTTGGTGAAGACCCTGGGCACAGTAGACAATCCAAAGGGCAGCACAGAGAATTGAAAGTGCCTCAATCCGGCCTTGAACCTGAGGTATTTTCTGCATTCCTGCCTGATGGGAATGTGTAAATATGCCTCCTTTAAATCCAAAGTTACCATCCATGCATTTTTGGTCAGCATTGGAAGTAGCTGCTGTAGAGTTAGCATCTTGAATTTTGGTATCTCCAGAAAAGTGTTCAAGACTGACAGATCCAGAATGGGTCTCCATGAATTTTGCTTCCTGGGGACTAGAAAGAGTCTTGAGTAAAAGCCTTGTCTCATCTCTGAAAGTGGAACTAGTACTATGGCTTTCATAGCCAAAAGAGCTTCCACCTGGTTTAAGGCCTCTGTCCATTAATGTTTTGGAAAATCTGGCCACCCGCTTGGCCTTGGTAGGGTATGAAAATGGAATCTGTAACCTCTTGAAACCACATCCACAACCCACTTGTCTTGGGTTATATGAGTCCAATTTAGGTGAAAAAGAGCAAGTTTTCCTCCGAGAGGGGCTTCCAGGCAAGAAGTTCCTGCAGCCCAACAGAGGGAGTCATTGAGTCTGTTTCCTATGAGCTTGTGACCTGTCCTCTCCTCCCATAGGGGTGGAAGCAGTCCACTGTCTTGGTCTATAAGAGGCTTGTGTTTGAGGCCTTCCTCGTGAGCATCTGTATCTACCCCTCTGAGGCCTATCTGAGTTGGGAAAGGACCAATTTTTTGTAGGCCAATTCCTACTAAATCTGGGTGGTTGTACTTGTAAGAAATCTTTAACTGTTTGCATGGATTTTGCCTTGTCCTCCATCTTTTTAATCACCTCTTCAGCTTTAGATCCAAACAAAACATTATGCTGAACAGGGGCATCCAATAATTTAGCTTTTACTTGATCTGGCAAATTTTGTTCCTTTAACCATGCATGCCTTCTAATTACTGTGTCAGAGGCAGCAGCCCTACAAGAAGCCTCCAAGGCATCAAATCCACAGTGTAAACCATGCTTCCCAACTTGTTCAGTAGCATGCATTAAGTTGTGTAATTCCTTATCATTTGCACAGGCGGAAATGGAGGTTAGCTTTTGTTTTAAAACAGACAGGAGAAATTGCTGGTATTTTAGCATATGAAACTAACAGTTTAAAGCCCTAATAGATAAAGTAGCAGAAGTGTACACTTTTTTGCCCCATCTTTCTAAAGATCTGGAATCCTTTTCAGTGGGAATGGGGTTTTTAGCAGAAGCGGCCTTACCTCCCTTAGGACCCTGAGAAATGGTTTCAGGGTCAGCAGTAGGGTTCTTGTATAAAAACTGGTGGGAATCAGGAACCCTGTAATATCTGTCAGGCTTAACAGGAGCTGGAGGAAAAGGGTCAGGGGTTAAGTTAGCCTCCAAAAAAGCATCATCCACAATATCCAAAATAGGAGGAATAGCCAGGGGAAGAAGAAGAAAATCCCTTGGTCTTTTCTTAGATTCCGAGTACTCCTGTCCTTCCCAGTGGAAATGTTCCCTCATTTCATGCAAAGTTTCCCCAAAAGAGAAATCCTCAGAGGGAGAAGCTGAAGGTATGGATTCCTCAGCATCAGAATCCTCATAAGGAGGGAAAGAATATTCCTGGTCAGAAGAAGAAACTGAAGAAACAGAAGCCTGATCAGAGGAGTCATAATAAACTTCCTGCCTTGGCCTTTTGTCTGGAGGGGGATGTGAACCCCTAATCATAGTAAGTAAGTCCTCCACAATCTTAAATAACTGTTTCTGTGACTTAGGAGCCGGATCAGAAGAGGCCTGTGTTGCAGTCTTTGATTTGGAAGGAGTCTTTGCCTTTGTCTTTGGCTTTGCCTTTATTAGAAGCTGAGTAGGCCTGAAAACCCCTTCGGAAGTCGGTACCTGCACAGCGGCTCCGGACCCATCCGAAGGAGCATTGTCGGAAGGTCCTGCAACAGAAATATTCAAAGGCCTAGTTGGCTCCTCGTGGGAGTCCATTTTGGCCATTGGTTCTGAAATGGCTGATGACAGGGGCTACAAAAGCACCTCACTGACAACGGCAGAACCTGAAACTGGCTCTGCTTGTACGATATCGTCAGATTTGGACCTCGGAGGCCTGTCTTTGTCCTTGCGTCGTTTGTGAACTCCGGTAGCCGGAACCGTATCCAATGACATTTTGTAATCAAAATGCCTACCGAAGTAATGAAATGCAAAATCGTACCTTCGTTTAATTGTACGTTGATTGAATCTAGCACAAAACTGACAACTAGCTACGTCGTGGTCAGGGCCTAAGCAAGGAATACAGTAAGAATGAAAATCCTTATGAGGTATTTGCTTCCCACATGAAATACAATTATTAACTTTTTATGACATCGGACTGGAGCAAGAAAAAAAGTTTCCCCAATGGGGTACTTAGCTTTGAGTAGAAGAAGAAAGTCTTCGGACTGAAGTTTGTTCAGAAAAGATTGTCAGGAGTCATCCGACCGGCACTGCGAACTGCTATCACCACACGGCAAGAAAGACTGGAGAACATGGCATCGGCTGTCAGCTTTGTACTCCTGGTGCTCTGATGTCAGGGAGCATGGCTGAACAGCCGACGCCAGACCCAGACTTTGGGATTCTGGCTGACCGAGGACTGCCTGCTGGCAGGGGAGAACCCTACAGTCATGACTGCAACAGTGAAACATGATGAACATCTTCCACATATAATAGCATAAATGACAGCTTACTTGGGCCTGTGATGCAGACACCAACCTGGGTACACAGTCAAATAAATGCTGATGGATGTACAGGATGCCTACGATATCAGGTACACCTGACAACTGCACAGCCTGTTGCAGAATGCCCACATGAGTTTCACCTACTTATGACATGATTGTCGTCAAACGTATTCTGTGTACTGTGGTACTGGCAGGTCAGTGCAGACTGACCTTACAAACTCATGACAGACAGGTCAGTGCCACATGCCATAGACATCCTAACACACATGTCCATGCCAGTCCTGTGTAACACACAGTATGCATGCACATATATCCTGCAAATACATGTCCCATAATAATGACTTAGTAGCTCTATCTGTTACATTCCTAGCATGTATCACATCAGAACACCCACAGTCCAGGCCCACAGTCCAGTGTGTTGTGGAACATTTACATGCTTGTCAATACAACATAGAAGTAAATGAGCCCTGCAATGTCCAGCAGAAATGGTTGCTGAGTACACAGTCACTGCCACCCACAGGAGCACATCAAAGGCCGTGAGGGTGGGATACATGTCACAAATATATATATATATATATATATATATATATATATATATATATATATATATATATATATATATATATATATATGTGTCCTAAATATCCCTTACCACTTACTGGATGGCACTACTACTTAACATATGTACCAGAGGCTCATACCACACCTGGACTGTTATGGGTACACACATCCTAGCCATGCTGTGACACAAGAGCTGACACTGGCCCCTCACTGACATATAAAGCATGCAGTCCCCCAATGTCATCACACTCCCCATTAGGAGTCCTGGCCAGAATCCTGCAGCTGTGGCCTCCTACACATGCAGCAGTCTGTCCAGCTAACTGCTACAGACCTAACATACCTCCCAAATACCTAGAGCAGGGCATCCACAACAGAACCATACATAATGTGTTGTTGGGGAATTCTCAGGTGACAGAGACAAGTGTCACAGTCTCCCCCTACAATCATACACAGCTGATAGACCAACATCAACTGCAGCAGCATGCACATCCAGATAGAAAGGATGTATGACACACACATCTGCCTGTCAGCAAATTAATCCCAACACACATTGTTAAACAGTACACTGCTTCAGAATTTTAAGGTCTGTTATCAATGGGCACACATAGTGTGAAGCACTGTGGAAATAACATATCAATCCATACATTGGACAGTATCACTACATACCCTTTATGATACTGACATCCTACACCTCGATGATATCCAACTTACAGGTCAGGAAAAGGGGGAAGGCCTACATGCAGCCCTTAATTATAGCACTGTGTTGCCATGCCATTGGCTAATGATAATGCAACCCAGCTGTTCGGGATGCTAGTAGCAAGTGGGAGTCACTGATTGCTGCACAGAAAATCGCCTGTTCCTGAGCATCACCTACAAAAGGCAAGCAGCTGCCTATGGTAAACAGCTCTGACACCTTCTTCTTGTAGACAGGCTGGCATTTCCTAGGAGTCCACCACTTGATTTCTTCCACAAAGGTGTACAGAAGTATACCAGGTATGTCACACAATTACACATGGAATTGAATGCTGATGGAGGGGGGTGCAGTCATGGGATATAGGAATCTCAAAAGTAGGTTTCAACAACATTTAATGTAATGACATGTTGCTGTTATTCTGCTGTCCAGCACTTATGGCCATCACGTATGGCTCTGTCAGCATTGACATATATCACACCTCTGGCCCCTGAGTCACCACATCAATGTTCAGCTCACATATCACTGATACTGGAATGTCTGTTGTACAATAGTGACAGTATGTAGTGGTCAATACAGCTGGCATATCACATCATGTACTGTCAGTGAGCCCCTCTCACTGTCTGAATGTCATACAGGCTTAGGTCAAGGATTTCCCTGATGTCCATGAACATTCCTGATGTTCTCTTCCTAGGTCCCTGTGTACTCCACAGCTGTATCTCATTGCCTGACACCTATGGCTAGCATACCTGGTGACTCCCTGCTCCAGGACAGCAGGTCATAGGCAATAGTATTGGGGAGACACTGGCACAGCCTCAGCAGCAGTGGGCACATAGGGGCCACATAATGTAAGGGAATGATTAAAGTAGCAAATATTAATGTACCATTGATATGTTCCAGGGGTGTGGCATGTCACACACACACACATTCCCTGAACAATGGGGACAACCATCACATATTGTCCAACTGCTATGTAGAGGTCCACATTTGTCTGGCAGGGGGTCTACATCTATCAGGCACATGTACACATTCCGCAGACATATGGGTACAGCATATGTTGGACACATACCAGGAGAACTCCCAACACCAGATATGTAGTGCCTCTGTTATTATGTAGCACAGATGTTGCTGGTATGTCCTCATGCACCTGTAGTAGCACTTACCTATTTGTTGGAAGTAGTCCGGATGACATGCTACTGTAATGTTGCCCATAGGGGACACACAACAGTCGATGGCAGTGATGGGTGTAGACACATACCAACACATTCTGTCACAGCACCAGGCCATAACTGGTATCCCTGGTACCATATGAGGTTATGTGGCATATGGGCCCTGAGCACCCATATGCCTAGGCTGGCTGTTAGCCCATGTGCATGCATGCCAGTACCTGCTACCCCTGTCCAACAGGGACACAGGTGCTATCCCAAGGGTGTATGTGGAATTGACCGTCCATTGATGCATGTTCCGCCTGTAATGGTGTTAACAGCTAACCTGCCTGATATGGACAGGGTGAAAATTCCACCGCAGGGTGAGTGTGTGGTACATACATCCGAGCTGCCAACAAGCACAGTTGCTGTCAGACACTAGGTTGATGGCATGTGTGTGTATGTTAACTCACTGCAGCATGAGTTGCACCTGTGCGGTATTCCCATCATTGTGCTTTCTGTGATTGTCTTGCATGCCACACTGAGCTCACCCCTGAGGATTATGTATGACACCGGGTAGACTGTTGGCCTTATAGACTATCATTGTATGGTAGATGTTTGAGGCCCTGGTATTGCCTAGTGGGGAAAATCATTGATGTCCTCGGCTGATGAATGTGCTGTGTGATGTGATTGATGTGATTGATGAACAGGGAATCATAGACAAAACATGGCCTTATTGGGGGGAAATAGAGGGATGTTTACACCCCATGTCCCTGGATGGCATGTCCATATGTATGTCTTGGGCCATGTGCAGCATTATCTTACAACAGATGCAACCTTGTAGTAATAGTTCTTGGTGCCAAGCACCTGTGTCCACAGATCCCTCACAACCAATTGCATGCCTAGGATATATTTAGTACTGTGATAATATGTGTGGAAGTCACTCTCCTCAAAGAGGGTTGACAATGGATGTTGTGGCATGCGGCCTGAGTCCATGTGTCTGTTAACAGTCATCTATATGTGTGACACCCTCCTAGGCAGATATCCATATCATTAGGGAATCTGGTGATGGCACACAGCATGCAGTCATCCACAGACATAGTTGGACATGGGGTAATGGGCTTTCCCTGCACCTCAGGGGTGTACATCACACATAACAGAGGACAGCACAAAGAACAACAGGTTGCTCTGCTAGATGTGGGTAAACTACTTGAGAAGGATTCTCCTATGTGGTATAGGTGGGTTGTGTCTGCGCACCACTGTGATATCCCTATGGTAACATATGGTGTGACGTATACATGGAAGTGTTATATCTATAATGGGTAGGTGGGTTATGCCATCACGGAGTTTGTCCAGGTCAAGTTAGGTGGTTTGTAGTGTCACCTCCCCCATCCATGCATATGGTGACAGTGTCATACAGGTCATCCAAGTGTAACAGACATGACCCCTTCCTGGACAATGCCTAACTGTCTGTGATGGAGTCTGTGCAGGTTGCCAATGTCATGGTTAATGGGTTCCAATATAAACTGGGCCATGGCCTTGCAGAACAGCATAGTTAAGCAGCTTGGTGTATCATGTGACTGAGTGGTGTACACCACACCATACTCTGGAGGAGTGACAGTACTCATCCATCAACCATCTGGGACAATGGAAGTGGGAATTCCTCCTTTGAATACTGTACCCTATGGTGTTGCAAGGTTATGGTTTGGGCTGAGTAGGATGCACCCTGTGATGCAGTTGTGTCCCATGGCAGATGTATCCCATGACATTCAGCTAACAATGGTGAACCATTCCCCACTGATAGTGAAGAGAGGGGGTGGTGCCTACACCGACTGTGTCAGTCATCCAGTATGCCATACCAACAGCATTGGTATAGCTGGTGTCCATGACCACCACAAGTGAGCAGATGCAAGTACACCCTGTGCTGTTGTAGACATATGTGCAGTAGGGGAGAGGACTGTCTGTAGTGGATGTAGACAAAGTAAGCTCATTGTTTGTGGTGCAGGTGTGCAGGACTGATCCCATTCTCACATACACGCTATGGAGACATTGCTCCAGAATGCCAACTGCCCCTACTTTGTGTCAGACAGTGGTATGTCATCCCTGTTATGGACAGTATGTATTGCAGCTGTCCACCATATAGTGTACATATCCTAGCAGACGAAGGTTTATGTAATGTATAGTATACTACATGCATCTATAGAAAAGCACGTATATGTGACTATTGCTGCCAGCCTTTGACGAGGTGTTGGGGGCTGTGTATACACCCCCCAGGAGGATGTACTACATGTTGGATGCGTGTGTATAACTGACCATAGCTAGATGGGTATTGTGGGAGATGGTGAGTGCAAACATGACCGCTTGATGTTAGTATTGTCATAGATGATGACACTGTAGGTATACTGCAGTGGTAACCTCTGTTGTGTATTGTCAACAGCACTACACCTTCAACTCATGTGGGGGTAGCCCCTGGCTACACTGAGGTGTTTTTAATTGGACTGATGACATCTCTTCGGGTAGTTGTGTGCTGTCATGAGTACGCCTTATAATGCATGTTACAGTAATTGAAGTTACCCAGGTTCAGGGTACAGACACAACTCTTAATACAGTTGATGATGTCCATATAGGCAGAATGGGATTACTGGTCACATGTGGTGGCCAGCAGCTAGCTGTTATTTGCATAGGTGTGTGCTGTCAGTGGTGAACTACCCATGCAGTGTCCCCAGTGGATCTTACTGGCTGTACAATGTTAGAGGTGTTTATGTGTCTCATATTTATTGAAACACCATGTCCCATGCTATTACTGGCTTCCCCTTTATGTTCTGAATGTATGATAGGATGCTTGACCAGGTAAGGCTGGGGTGCTCTCTGCAGCTGTGAACCATGGTGTGTGTGACTGCACATATGTCTGCAGTTCCCAGAGTTAAGAATGCTTGCAATGAGGTCTGAGTCATGTATACACCTCTATCATTTAGCAACAGTGAAAGTTGTGTGTTGGTATTGATTATCTCACTACAATTACTAATGGGGTCACTATGGGCTGCCGACAATCAGTGCCAAACCCATGAAGACCTGTGAAGACAGATGGAGTCCATCCCTTGCAGAGCATCATGGTCTGTTTATTATATCATCCCACAGTCACAGGTACTTGTACACTGGGAATATCACACAATGAAAGGGGCACATGTTAAGGCCAACCATTTCATGAATGTATTGCACCATCTGTCTAGGTGACAGTAGAATGCTGTTTAAGGCTAAGGACATGACATACCTGCATGGGACACATAATCAGTGTGCTCACTCCTGTCTCACTGCATATAGTCTAGGACTGTACATGTCATGCCAGGAACACCTACAGGTAATGTGACAAACTCATGACAGTACCTGTTGGTAAGAGACAGTGGTGCAAATGTAATAAGGTGGAGTGTGTCACCTGCCTCAACCATGATGCAGGTGAGGACGGTTTGCATGGACAGTTTGCATGGTACTGTGTTTGACATGAACGGGGTGTGTTTTCCTGAAAAAGGGCAGCCTGTGGTAGACAAACATGTTTCTTCAGCAGATAATGTTGCTGTCTCATATGTGATTCTGGCCTGATGTGCTGGTAATGCTTACAGAGTTATGTTCACATATATGGGACAGATGTTGAAGGGCTGAGCACAACATTGCCATCTAGGCATGCCACAGCCCACCTATTATAAACCTGTCAAATGCAGAGCAGGGCAGTACTGAATCTGGGATGTCTGCATGCAACATGTGTTGAAGACCATGGATAACATTTGTGGGTGTTAACTTAGCCTTTCCACTTGCTGCTGCTGTCTGCATAAGTACATTCCAATATGGCCATGCTAATAATGTACTGTAGTAATGACTGAGGACTTAACAGAGGTAACATCCACCTTTTGCCTGGATGCAGTCCCTTTACCGATATGGTAAAGCATGTACAAGCCTTTTATGACTACTGCAGACTCAGGCAGAATGTGACAGTGTTATCCTCATGAGTACCCAGGTCTGTCAACACTGTCTGTGTGTTAATGGCATAGCCGTCGATGTAAGACATAGTGTGGACATGTCTGTGACATATGGTTTGATGGTACTGTTGTCTGCATTTAGCTTGAATCCAGGACATTGGCACCATTCCATACCCACTGTATGATGCCATAGCAGTGTGTTAAAGGCAGTTTGTGTGTCTATGACAGATAGCACACTATGTACGGTGGACACAGCCTTGGACATTACCTACATATGTAAGTGGTGGCAGTTAGCATTCATGCCTACATACATGTGGGTCATTGGGTGCAGAAGATAATCACAGGACCTCCACAGGTCTACATACTGCACACACATATGTAACACAGATTGGATTGGCCATCTTATCAAATGTGGACACTGTTACACATCTTGCAGTACCATGACAGTTGCCAGGATATAAACTACCCATGGGAAGTGCAACTGACAGGACTTCCCTGGGTTTGCTAATATGACAGCTTCTTGGAGTCCCATTACTTTTGCTTATGCCATTTGTCATAACATTCAGGTGCTTCTCATGTGAAATAACTGCTTTATACAACTAGTAGACAACGTTAAGGGCATGTTTGTTGTCCTACATTCTGGGGATCTCTGTATTGCTTGAGTCATTGAGACAGGTGACACCTGGCCAAACATGGACTGCAACCTGCAGGGTGGGACACATGGTAGCCATACCTCTCTCCTCTACATAATTTTGCAAAATGCCCTGATGTTTGCCACCTATGTTTGTTCCATTCCTCATGACATTGTGGTTTTGTGGCAAAACATGACAGAGTAACTTTAAAGAATGATGATGTATATTGTCAGGTCAGAACACATAACCTTCAGGGGATGCATGCCAATGTACAACCTGTTATTCTGTCTACTTTTTATGTGTGTTGCAGCAATATGTAAAGATTGAGCCTAATATCTGACCATTGTCCAACTCTTCTGTATGGTTTTATCCAGGTGTCCTTCTATGATGGTTTGAGAGGTATGCTGGTAGCCCTAACACAGTCACATCACTGCAAGGGGATATATATACATACACACACACACACACACACACACACACACACACACACACACACACACACACACACACACACACACGCACACACACACACCAACCATGTACTACCATTGCCTGGCTAGTTTTACCTATGTTGTTGCTATATACAAGATGCAAGTGCCATAAATCCTATACAATGTAGGTGTGTCTGCCATTACTATTCAGGTAGTTGATATATGCAGGTGGCGTAAGGATTGCTACTGGAGGTTTGACAGGCCCTAATAATGTTATAACCATCTCACACACACACACACAATGCTGCATGTGGACATGCATTGAAATACACATGCACACAGAGTGGGCACTTGTGTTTAGAAGACCTACCTATCTTGTTACCTACACTACATACTGACATAGGTATAGCACACGCAACAGTGATATTGATTTATAAAATGTGTAACTTCGCTTCTAAGGTGGATGACATCTGTAGGCCCTGAATAGGTTAGCAATGGGAGAGTTAGCAGGGTGGAACAGGCACAGTAAATGGTATAACCATCACACATACACACACACACACACACACACACACACACACACACACACACACACACACACACACACACACACACACACACACACACACACACACACACACACACACACACACACACACACACACACACACACACACACACACACAGAGGCATAACAGCCATACATCACTACTATTACACAATGGAACTCACCAAAGTGCTTCCACATGCCACTGCTTACAATTGTTGTGCAAATGCCTCCACCAGTGCATTATTCTATGGCCTTCAGGGTGTCTGTCTCTCTCTCTTTCTCTCTCTCACTCTGCCTCTTTCTTTCTCTCTGTCTGTGTCTATCTCTCTCTCCCCCTATCTCTCCCTGTCTATATTTCATATACATGTATATGTTCCCTATATGTGTGTGTAGATATATATATATATATATATATATATATATATATATATATATATATATATATATATATATATATATAAAAAACACTCCACAGATGCAGATGTATCTTATATGTGCCACATACAGATAGAGGAAGGTAATCCTGTGTGATAGCAGTGGGAAGAGACAGATTGCATGTACAAAGCTGTCTGTATACAAAGGCATATATGGACAACACAGTTCTAAAATGGGATGTGTGTTCAGACATGGGGTGAAATTGTCTAAGTGTAGGAGCATACCCAGTATGTTCTTCAGTAGTAACAGTGGTACTCCAGTCCAGAGCTACCTGTACTCTGGTCCAGGCTTTTGTGTGCTATAGCTGATTGGCTGATGAACCTGTGTAAACACTCCAGAAACTCAGTGATATAGTGGCTGAGGGATCTCCTGGTGGTGTGCTATCCTTATTAAGTGAGTCATATCCTGGGGTGGGCACAGAGTGCATTGGACTGAGCAAAGGTTTCCATAATATGTGTGGTATAATCTACATAGCACTGTGATTTCCTGGTATTTCAGTGGCAGATTGGTCTATTTTAATGTGAGGAACTGCTGATAGACATTTGTTTACTGACTCCATGCAGCACAGGGAACCTATGGTACTGCACAAATTGTTCTAATGTGCACAATCTACATTTGTGTGGCCATTGCTTCCCCTCCCCCTTATATGTGTCTCTTGGTCCTTGTGTACTGCAGTCATAGGCTTTGTCCACACTTGACGCTGTTATGTATTTGTAGTCATGGTGTGACTGGGGTAGAAGTCATAACATCACACAAGGGGTTATGGACTTCAAACCTCTGACTGCACATGATTAGCAGGTTGCCCATCATTGTGACCCATACATCTGCTGTGGTCCTCAGAAGGTTTGTGTTGCACTGTTACTATAAGGCTACATGTTGGCAATAGCTGTCAAACTCTTACAGACACACATCTGGACAGGCATATAGATGACAGTTGTACACAAGCCCAGACATGGGGACAAGGGTCTTAATATTTCTGATCCAAACATAAACAGTTGGTAGAAAGTCTTTATATTAGCTTTCCTTTTCTTATGGGTATGAGATATGCATCTCAATTGTCTGTCATTGATGTTTTCACATTAACCAATTTTGCTTACAAATAGTTTTCCAGGCAAATGCAAAGTTATGTCAAGCAGAACAGATTATAGGTGGCATAGGTGTGGACATTCTGTGAATCCCTGTAATTCCAGGGGTATGGATAGTGCCTAGTGACTTGTTGTCAGTACTGACACAGTAACATGGCAGCCTTTATATCCTGGCAGTACACTGACCTGTCCCACCCTACTGTTGCACTAGGCACCATGTACGTTACTCAGAGATGTGCACTATACATATGTGTGGCCCCCCTGTCCCTCCACCATCCAGCTTTCCTGCAGTAACATACATTTCTTCTGGACAGTCTGTATAACTCCTACTGTAGATGCAGATGACATGCAAATGTATTGCCACAGGAAGTCTGGAACCATGGACCCTGACACCCACAGTCCTATAGTTAGACCAGTAGGTCACAACAGCCATCAGTAAGTGATGTGTACATCCTGACACTATTAACCACAAACATACAGAGCACATTGACCTCTGCATATAGTAGAACTGGAACAAGGTATCACGTTGATTGTGACAGGCCTGAGAATGTGTGGTCTGCTGCTATTACCTTACAAACATACATGTTACTGCAGTTCTATGTAAACATGGGTGTGTTGGGGGGGGGGTCATACCACTCAATTGTTAAACTAAATAAAAGAAAGAGAAACCACACCAAGTAAAATAAGGTTAGCGCTTTTGTTTACTGTTTCAGCAAACTTCTTCAGACAACTGGCAGTACAAAAAATAATTTATTTAAATGGTGATTTTTTTTTTGTACTGTCAGTTGTCTGAAGAAGTTTGCTGAAACAGTAAATGAAAGCGCTAACCTTACTTTACTTGGTGTGGTTTCTCTTACTTTTATTTAGTTTATTAGTTTTTGTTCTGGTTTGATTTTTATACCGCTCAACTGTACACATCTTCACTGATTGTCCAGATGTTTGGCTCATATTTTGGTTCCATTTTTCATTACACATCTGGTTGTGTGGCAAATATTAGTAAAATAATTTAAGCTTGAAGCTATAATGTTATGACAGCCATTTGAATTTCAGACTTTTTGTCTGCACAACAGAGAAGTCATGCTACTGCAACAGGTGTTATTGCATCAACTTTATTTGCTTGTAAGAGCAATCTTTATGGCATGTGCCTGTATTTTGAGCCTTTTCCACACATTTCTTAATGGCTTTGTACAGCTTTCCTGCTGTTGGAGGTTTAGACCTATGTATGGGACTCCATCATTGACATCCAGCATTTGTCCTATGAAGCCACTGTTTGTAAATCCCTCACATAGTTCAGGGGATTTTGCTGGCACAGGGCCTACTGCATATTGTATGGCAGACAGAACTTGGCAGTGTGTGCCTCTTGTCCCACATAGCTGTCCATTGCCTGCTGCTATCCCAGTAACCCACTCCATTCCCATGCATACATGCAGCAATACCATACATATGCTACCACATTGTACTACATCATTCATTTATTGTTAAGAAGGGTGACTTACCTTGTGCACAAAGTACACAGCCTATTCATGGTAAGGTATAGGTAGTGTGATGTGTGTTGCATCCTTTTTACTGTGTGTGTAAGTCAGAGAGAGGTGTCAGTCCCTGGGTCACTAGGGTGATAGTGTATGTGCTATGCATTGCCTTTTTGCCAAGGCCAGGGCATACTGGGCATGCCTACATCTGCCTAAAGGGACAGGTCGAGGGGTTTCTCTTCTGAGTCTCCTTGTGTCTGTGGTGACTTTGGCACTGGTGAGGGGCTGTGTGTCGCTTCCCTGTGAGGTACTGCTGCAGCTGTTTCCACAGGATCATATTGTGTAGCATGGCACATACTATGAACATGTGTGCACATGTGGCTGGAGAGTACTGCAGGGCTCCACCTGATATGTCAAGGCAGTGGAACCATGTCTTGAGCATCCGACACACATGCTCTATGATGTTCCTAGTTTGTGTGTGTGCCTCATTATGACATTCTTTAGTGTGTGTGTGTGTGTGTGTGTGTGTGTGTGTGTGTGTGTGTGTGTGTGTGTGTGTGTGTGTGTGTGTGTGTGTGTGTGTGTGTGCGCTCATGTGTGCATTTCTGATTGGTGTCATCATCCATAGTTCCAGTGCATAGCTAGCATCCCCCGTGAGATGGCTGTATGAGATTCCCACCCCTGGCAAATGCCTGGTACAGCTGTGAGGGGTGCCACATGTGGGAGTTGTGATAACTGCCAGGGCTGCCAGAGCACACATTAATGATACTGCCCTGGGAATTACACACAACCTGGCTGTTGATGGAGTGATAGCCCTTGTGATTGACATAGACTCTACCGTCTTCATCAGGTGGTGCTTTGATGTTGACATGGGTGCAGTCTATGCTACACAGTGGAAGAGTCACACATATTGCTGGCCCTCTCCTCAGGGTTGCTGGGGAAATAAATGTGCTCACTGGCATGTCTTAGCATGACATCCAGGAAGTGGTGTAGTACCCTGGATGCAGATGCCTGTGAGACCCCCATGATGTCCCCAGTAGGTCTTTGGAAAGTTCCTGTAGCTAGTATTCTTCAGGCTACAAATACCTTTGTTTCCACTTCGATGGGTTCCCTTCTGTTGGCTCTAAGTCAGAGGCGAGGGCGGCAGAGCTTGGTGAGTTACTGAAGTAAGTCCCTATCCACCATGTAGCGCTGTACTATCTCCAGCTCATGCAGCCCCTGAAAGGTTACATGGGTCTGAACACTCATTTCCTCCTCAGTCTGGGCCAATTGTCAGCATTGTTATCATCACCACCCTCGGTCTGTAGCATGTAGAGATGTAGCAAAGCAGCAGCAGCCCCTATCATTTTGTCAGTTAAAATTCCCTAGTGTTTACTTCAGTGATGCTGAGTATGTGGGAAAATCAAATTGAAGGCTGTTTGTATACTGTATAGTTTTGTGCTGCATATGCTGCCTATGTGATTGTCTGACTATGATACATTCCACCTGCCAGCTACATTACTGAGGGTTTTGAATGGGCCACTGTGAGTGGCAGGGGCCTTATTATTTATTTATACTTGATTGCCTTTTGTCTGCTATTTCCTTTTTTTCCATTTCCTCCAGTTTTAAGCCTTTAAAATGTTGCAGCTAGTGGGAACATTGCTGAGTAGAAAGGACCCTCCTTTGGACATGCACTCAGCATTTCTGAAACTAGCTAAGCATAGCTAAGCAGCCTCAGACACACCCCCTTGCTTAGCTGTGCTTAGCTGATTTCAGAAATGCTGAGCAGTGCTTAGCAATGCACAAATCCACTTAGCTGGGCTGAATGCTGCCTAGAATTAAATTTCTAAGCAATGCTCAAACCGGCTAAGTAGAGCAAAGCACTGCTTAGCATTGCTCAGTTTTCATTTAAATAAATGTACTAATTGGACATTAATAACTCGTTACTGACATAATCTTAAGTATATCCCTAAGATTCAATGAGCACCATGCAGGAATAGTGCTATTCCTGGAACGAGTGAATCGTGTCCATGTAGCCATAGCTTTAACAGCAGCGCATCTTGCATATTCATGAAAGTGCACTCCTGCTAAGGCTAAATGGACATGAACACTACTGAGTCCAGGGGGCATGTTTAGGTAGCGCACGTTCATCTAACATGCCCCCTGCACTCAGAAAGTGCCATACGGCACTTTTAAAAAGCATTTCAGTGTCTGCGGACACTGAAATTAAATGAGTATTTCAGTGTCCATGGACACTGAAATAGATAGGGGTGCAAGAAAAAATGCAGGAGGTATGTGAAAGCTTCTGTCACACACCCCCTGCATTGTAAAAGTGACGTACGGCCATAGCCATCAGCTGTACAGGTTTCCGCAGAATACCCAGATGCTATTCTCACATGCCTCTCAACCTTCTAGAGCTAGAATGCTGTATAAAGCCATAAATAATGAGGGGACAAAGGCACAAAAATAGGGAGACTTTTTAAATATTGTACTGACAAACCCAGAAAGCTGATAGAATAAAAGTTTTGCAGTAGCACTGACTTCCTGAAGGGCATAAAGAATGAAACACAAATGTCTGCCATTTGAAAGTGCCGTACGGCCATAGCCCTCAACTGCACAGGTTTCTGCAGAATGCCCAGATGCCTGTCTCACATAATTCTCAAACTCCAAGAGCAAGAAAGGTGCACAAAGCCATAGATAATGGGGAGACAAAGGCAGAAAAATAGAGACACTTTTTAAATATTGCACTGACAAACCTGGAAAGCTGATAGAATAAAATGTTTGCATTAGCATGGATTTCCTGAGGGGTATGAAGTCTGAAACCCAAATGTCTGTCAGTATGTTCTGACTTAAACCCTGAGTGATTTGCCAATGATGTACTAGAAAACCATAGTCACACTTCCTAAGTTTGTAAGAACAATAATTAAAATATGTCCCGATGTGTCCCTTTACAATTCCCCTTACTATTACTGACAAGAAGTACAGATACATGTAAATAAAGTGGGTCCATGATTTTTTTCCCATTCAAAGGTATGTTTAAGTGTAGCTGTGTGGGTGTGCATGTTATGGCCCTCTGCTCAACATTGCTTAAATATCCCATAGGAGATAAATAAAAATATACAGCTAAAATCCTCAGGCTGAGATAGCGTAGTGGTTAGAGTCCTGGCTTTGCATCTGGGTGTTCACAGTTCAAGTACCAAGACAGGCACTTTATTTTTACATGGGAAAGCAGTGTTAAAAGTATTGTTTTAATTTTAAATTATGTAGTAATTGATATTTGTCAACCAGGGTAGTGTAGCTGGTAAGTGTGAGTGCATATAACGTGAAATCACCCATGTATACACAAGTGTCCCATACAGTACAGTACAGTCACACTCCATGGTAATGTAATGAAAGAACACAGAGGGATGTCATGCAAAGTAAATCATATACACTTACTAATATGTCAGTAATGATTAATTAATTAATTATCCTGATATTTTTTTAAATGAAAAATTGAGCAATGGTTAGCAGTGTTCAGCTATGCTTAGTCAGTGTAAGTATTGTTTAAATGTGAATGCTAAGCAGCAGTGAGCTCAGCTAAATGGATTTGCGCACTGTTAAGCAACGCTCAGCAATTACCCCTTTAAGCACTGTTGAACCCAGCTTATCGGGTTTGTGTGTTGCTAAGCTGTTCTCAGCGTTTTCACAATGGTCCAATGACATCAAAGGGTGGGAATATGTCCTTATTTAAACCGTGCAGGTGGGAATGCACCCATAACCTGTTGTAGTTTAATCTCTGCAGGAACATGGAGACAAAGCATGCTTTCAGGCACAGTGCTGGGGCATCCTGGAGTCCGGGGTCATGGCTGGACTCCTCGTAGAACACCATGATGACAGACTGCTGCAGGGCCAGTACCAGGGCTCTCAGTGCAAAGAGGATGCCTGGGACCATCTGGCATGCAACCTCACCAGTGCCATTGGAATCCGTCAAACTGGTGAGCAGGTATGGCATCATTATGCTGACCTAAAGTGTAGGAAGGGTGAGTTCTTGGTCCAGTCGATCCAAGATGCTCAGGACTGGCATGCTCCAGACATTTGTAAGTATCCCAGATATACCTGTACCAAATGCTAGCCTGAGTATGTGATAGACAGGTATGCATAATGTTTGCTTCTCACCCCTACAGCTGCAGAAGAGAGGGCTATGAACATTGAGGCCCATACCAACAAACTGGCCAGGATGCACCAACAGGCTGGTGAGTACAGATCTACCTTTCAGTATATAGTGAAATAAATAAGAAGGAGAAAATTGTCTACTGTGTTCTGTGTATAACAGTTAAAGAAAAGTTTTCCAGACTAATAATCATCATCTACAACATATGCAGTAGTAGAGCACTGTGTCATATAACTACAATAAAAACCTAAACCACCAACTATTGTGTTTATTCTGGTATGGTATTGTAGAAATAGAATGTGTACAGGTTCTGCACAGAAAATATGGCTTTGACAGCATGAATTAACATAGGTTGTTCTGATAATCAGCTAGTATGCAAAACAGTAGCTTGTGGAGCTATAAATTAAGATATACATGAAATATGACATATGTCATGCACTAAGATCCTAACCCTGAATACTAATATCAGATGTATTATAGTGTGTCCCCTGCTGCAGTGCCTTGTGTTAACCTTTGTTTTCCAGAATGCATAATTTCAAAGGATTACTACACAGTACAGTAACTGTCATGCATGAATCTCAGGATTACAAGGTCAGACTGTCTAACCCACAAAGTATTAGGAAGAAAACAGTCAAACAGCAGACAGCAATTTCCCAGTTGGCCAATGTGATGAGAAACAGCCTTGTAGTTCATTTTAGCACACCCAAACACGGTTCAAATCCAGGAAGTGGTACTGAGATATATGCTTATATATACACTCAAAAAATCTGGAATATTTGTAGAAACAGTCAGATAGTGGTAACCAGTATTTTCTCCACAGGTCTTACAGGTAATTAAATTTTTATAGTAACTGTTTGAAGGGTATAACAATACATAATGTACAACTGTTTCACTGTCCAACCCCATGCCTGCAAATGATAGCAGGATAGGTACATACACCACACCCTCTTCCACATACATTTCTCTCAAGTGTCATGCTGTCACAGCTAGTGGACACTGCTGCCAATCACCTTGGACACAGATAGGATTCCAGGTGAACTATCCTAGTAGCAGACTCACACATCCTTGCAGGGTTCCCCCTTATTTGTCAAGTATGTAACCCTGACATGACAAGCCCCCTCCAGTAAAGTAGCCAGAGTGAACCCATTCTGCTTCATATCATTACTGGTTGACTGTCTAACAGGTATATATGTGTCACAGAAGCTATGGGCCATGGGTAGATGTAAAATGAGGTCAGACCTGTAGAGTATTGAGCAGTACTGTTGTGAAAAATAGAAGCCAATACAATTGTTAATGGAACTTTTATTCTCTCCTCCCAGCCGCCATCTGCATCAATAATTATTATTCATATACTATGGGTATGTAGTTCTCAGAACCTATTGTTGGGACATGTGTTCTATGATTGTTCATATATTTCACTGGTAGCATATTAACATACCTTGTTCAAATACCATTATTGGTGGCCTGTTACCATCAATGTAACTTACATGCTGTTAAAATGCTTACTATTGTTATTCATGCATGTGTTCTGTTTGCTATGCAACTGTTTCAAATCTGTTGGTTTGGGTTAATGGGAACACCCACACATGCTGTTATAACTAATTTTGAAATGTGCTCTTCATGACTAACCAATATATCTTGGAAAACCACAACACCATAGCACGTTTGGGAAGCCAGATCTCGGCGGATCCCCCTGACCCACCCCATCTGTACATGGCACCAGACTCCTGCACGTCTGGGACCCAACCCAGAACATCCTCCTCCTCTGCTAGTCCTGCACCACCTTCTGGTGGAACCACATCAATGGACGGGGCCCATCCCCCCTGGGTGCTGATGCAGAGAAAAGTCTGTCACTCTCAGCATGTTCCAGGGTATGATGTATATCACCCTCCGCTCTGAGTTGGATGGGCAGCTGTACCAGATGGAGGGCCACCAAGTGCACCCCAAGGAGCAGGCTGCCCCTCTTGTCCAGCCCCCACCACAGCCATTTTTTGCCGTAAAGGTGCAGTGGTGAGTGCCCATAGGTGGGGGCCTGAGTCTCACCGTATCCATTTGGGGACTCTTGGGCCTCTGATTCCCAACCACCCTCCCCATCCAAGGTGTTTACCCCTCTCATGTGTCATATACCACCCCTGTCTGCTGTCTTGTGTGTCTTGTCTGTCTGCAAATGCTACCTATCCTGCCAAACCTACCTCCCCAAATATACCTACAGCCCTTCCCCAACATCCCACTCTCACCTAAAAAAAAGGGCATCTGTCCCACAAAAAAAATCATTGCACCATACATAGTTCTACATTTGCCCCCACGTACAGTGAAATTAATCAATCTATCCACAAATTATTCTACAAATGTCTGTCACCAACACCACTCCCTGTGGGGTGTGAGGCTGTAAATTCCAAATTCTACACATTATTCACAGCTGTTGCTGCAGAAGAAATGTAGATCTATGGTCCTTTCCTACACTCATCCTGCACATCCCTAGCTGGTTTTCCTAATGTTTTACCCCCTGCTTGCCCCCATTTCACCACTTTCCTAACACCTTTTTTTTTTCTTTAATTAAAATTAGCATGGGTGTAAGCAGGAGTAAGTGATGCTAAGTGAAGCTAAGAGGGCTTAATCATCTGTTAGCATCACTTAGCTTCATGCAAAATCATGCAAACCCACTTACAACTGCTTAAAAGTGCCTTAATCACTCTGTCTCCATCAGCCGTTGTTCTGCCCAGCAACAAAATAATCAGCCCTGCCAAATCTCAAACCCAGAATGCAGTGTACTACAATCCCAGCAATGTATCACTATGCCATCTAAGCTGGGGGAATTTGTAATGCTTTTACAAACATATCATGCATTCTGGTCATTTAACATTAATGAAAAGAGTCATCACTTCCAAGTCTTGAATCCAAGATCCTGTACACTACAATCACTGCAACATGCCTCTACACAATCTGAGCTATAGAAATTTGCAATGTTTTTACAAACATATCATGTACTACAATCAATTAACATACGGGAAAAAATATATATCCGTAGTACTCTTATATACATATATATGTATATGTAAATACAAATATATATATATATATATATATATATATATATATATATATATATATATATATATATATATATACATATATAGCTACATGGGTCCCCTTCACATTGTTGACACTTCAAAATGCTAAAATTCATCCTATATATATATATATATAGAGAGAGAGAGAGAGACAGAGAGAGAAAGCTACATGGGTCCCCTTCACATTGTTGACACTTCAAAATGCCAAAATTCATATGGCTGAGACCATATGATCGACATTTGAAATGCTGACAATGCGGAACCGGCATCTCCATATAGTGTGGAATGGAAACATTTCCATTCCTGCACTGTAGTGTGATCTCGGAGTTGGTATATTTAAGTTACAGGGGATGTCGGGGGCACAGGGGAGCTTGCCCCCCTGCTAACTGTGTTTAGGTAAGTGTTTTTTGTTTTTTGTTATGGTTTTCATATGTTTGACATTTCAAATATCACTCATATGGTTTCGACCATATGAATTTCAGCATTGTGAAGTGTCAAACATATGAAGTAGATCCATCTACACACACACACACACACACACACACACATATATATATATATATATATATATATATATATATATATATATATATATATTTACACACACACACACACACACACACACACATATATATATATATATATATATATATATATATATATATATATATTTTTTTTTTTTATAAAAACCAACCTCTTACTGCAAAACATCTGCAAAAAGCCTGACAAATTGGGGAGAGAAAGGGAAAACAATAGTGACATCTCTGAAATATGGCTGTTATATGCGTAGTAGTCTTCTAGAGTAGCATGGTTTAACATATAATTCCTGATAAATTCCAGGGCTAAAACACAAATGAATGTCATTATTTACTGATGACAATGCTCACATCATCCCAGTGATTTGTCAGAAACCCACAACTGTTATGGGGAACAGACCAAACATATGAGCCATGCATTTGGACAGGGTCTAAACATCTGGACAGTGGAAGGTATGACTGCAGCCATGTAACAAAATAGAAAAAACACTGAGAGCTGCCAACCATTTCACCCAGCACCTTCTGAACCACAGTAAGAGTAACATGACACTACCCTAAATAAGCTCTGGGGAATTACCCATGTATTTCCAAATATATCATGCACTACAGGGATTGAACTGCAGGAAAAAGCAGATACTGGTGCAAAAATGTCCACCCACAACCAATTGCACAACAGTCACAGCAACATACAAGTACCCCAAATAAACTCTAGAGAAGAATGACTGTTTGAACAAACATATCCTGATTGCCAGTCATACACTACACTGACATATACTGGCCCAACTCACAGTCCACTGGGGATCCTGAGGTGTTACAGCACATTTCCCTGTATGCCCCTACAAACATATACACCTGATAGACCACCAGCAACTGTAGCAGCATGCAGTTAGATAGAAAAAGATCTATGACACTCACATCTGCTATTCTCCCTACTCAGCCCAAAAACATTTACACACAACAGTGCTACACAATCTTGGCAGTCTGTTAACAATGGCCAGACATACACAACTCTCAAATGTACAGATTTCCACCGAATGTCCAGGGTGTGGGACCATATTTATGGCCACTGCTGCTTACCACTTCCAGGTGTCTGCTAAGTCACTGGGATGATACCAGGAGTGCAGTCACTAAATAATGATATACCATACCTCTGAACCTCTTAATGCAAGACATCTGGACAAAACATGACATACTTGGGGGACAGAGGGTGGAAAGAGGGACATATCTTACATAATGGTGCTACAAACTGAAACAGTTGCTGGTGTTACAGAGTTTGTTGTAACATAACATCTCTGAATGATATGATGCCTGAAACACTAATGTATGTCAACATTTACTGACTACAACCCTGACATTATCCTACTGATTTCACAAAAACAGAAGTTGTCTGAGGAATAGACCAAAGACAACAGGCAAACCTCTGGGCAATCTGTGGACATCTGGACAGTTGAGAGGTATGTCAGAGACATACCACTGTCAGATGTCAGGTCACGCAGAAAATTCAGATCCAGACAAACCCTGTTAATCTAGCAATCCTCTATGTGTATAACAGCAATACTTACTTATAATCCATACCCATTTATGGAGCTTTGTCCCCAATGTTGTTGGGCTGTCTCCACATGTGTTGTCCTGAGAGGTATTTAAACCTACTGACTCTGAAACTATAGCTCCCAGACCTCCATAATGTCCTCCACAGAGGTAAGGAAAAGGGGTAAGGCTCATATGAAGTACTTAATTATAGCACTGTGTTGCAATGGCATTGACTAATGGAAAGACAGCACAGCTGCTCTGGATGCAAGTAGCAAGTAAGAGATTCTAATTGGTGTACAGGCCATCACCTGCTCATGAGCATTACCTACAAAAGGCAAGCTGCTGCCTATGCAACACAGGTCTGAACCCATCTACACAAAGACAGACTGTGACTACACAAACCTAACCATTTCCATTATTCTGAGGAAACTTCAGCACTATAACAAGTATGTCAATCATGTAAGCTTGTAATGGAATGTAGAAGGGGGGATGCAATAATGTCAAATAGGACATTAAATAGTAGGTCACAAAAAGACCAGCTGGACTTGCATGTTGTTGTCTGGCACCCATGGCCATTTCTGCCTGCCCTGTCTGCATTGACATGCATCACATCTCTGGCCCCTGAGTCACCCCAGCAAAGGTCAGCTCATATATGACTACTACTGGAGTGTCTGTTGTCCAATACTTAATGTGACACCACTACACCAGCTAGCTGGGATCTTGTAAATATTCATATGTGACCTGTGAATGCTATTATGATGCATATGCTTGTCTTACTAATGTAAGAGACTTATATAGGTTATGTCCATAGTACACAACAGGTGCAGAAGTGTGTGTTGAACTGTATGTGATATACTGAGCCCATACCTACAACTGTCCAGAGTTTTGCAGACTGATCACATGTCTGCCTCATATTTGTAGTCAATGCTTCATACAGTTGTGTATTGTATGGCACATCACTGTCAACCCATTAAAGACTGAAGTCATAACATAATAGCATACATTTGATTGTCAGATGTCATATCCTTCTGAGTAGACCTGGAAATGTGACACTGTCTTTGCTGGCAACCAAGTGTGTTTCAGCTAGATTCATAAAGTGGCATTATTTTCTGGCCTTGGCCCACCAGTGATGTGTGCCCTTGTGGAGATGTCTTGCTCTAACAGGAGCTAGGTGTCTTAACATGAAATCCATGTCAATGCAAGTGTACCTTGCCCCGTAGGATGCCAACACTTCTGCAGGCACTGACACCTGCTTTGTAGCTGTAGCACAATAACCTTGCCAGGTTACTCAACCCATCATACATTTAGACCCCAAATGGAGGGCTACAAAGCCTCAGGAGGTGGAGCGTTCAACATTATCATGCACATACACACCTCCAGGCTGGCCAAACAGTATGACACATGGGAGACATCCCAAGTGCAGTTAACAGTTGACAAAACAACTATTCAAATCATAGCTAGCTACAGGTCTCCAACCATGACTATGAACACCTACCACACCTATTGAGACTTGCTAGAATCTGTCAGGATTCAATAATCTACCCTGCTCATGGGTGACTTCAACTACCCAACCATAGTGTGCATGACCTACTGCCACCTGAACAGGAATGCACAGAGACTCCTCAGCTTTGTCAATGGCAATGCAGTGGATCAGCCAGTCAGCATTCCTACAACAGATGGAAATAACCCGTACCTGGTCCTAAGCAACATGAGTAGCCACTGTAACAATCCTACAGTGTCATCTTCCTTGGTAATATCTGACCACATAGGCATCACTGTTCAGGTCAACATCTCCCCTGCCCCCCCCTTGTCAGGGTTAAACATAATTAACTTTACTCAAATGACTATAATTCACCTCAAAGCAGGTAAAAATAGCTTTACAACTAATGTACCATCAGTTGGAACTAGCAGTAGTGTCCAGGCCCACACCACAATAGTCTGTGGGCACCTATAGAGCTGTAAGGAATAAGCAATACCTGACAAGACAATATCATCTCCCTCAAGGTAGGGTAAACATCTGTGGTAGACAGCAGCAATACACAAACACCATAATAGGTAGAAATAATTGCTGGACAGGGCCAAGAACTTACAGGTGCCTTACTGGAAGCAATTTCACCTTGGCCTGCACAAGCAAATAAGGTCACAGATGATTTATCCTAAGGCTATCTTTGAGTGCATATTGGACACATCCACCAAGACCAATCATTAGGCCTTCCACACATGTGTCTGCAATCCCGGAGGCAACACAAAAACTGGCCCTGTAGTGGTGGTCAGTAACACCACATACACATACAGCATAGCTATATGCAACTAGCTGCAGACAGTTGAAATGTAGACATCACCCTTCTGCCCCCCCATCAGTACACATGTGCATGCACAGCACCTGCCCCCCTCCCCTCATGATCAGGAAGCAGGTCCATAATGCTCTCTCAAAAGCAACACACACAAGTCTCCATAGGCCTGATACCATCCCTGGATGTGTTTTACATGAAGCTCTCAGATCCATTATGCACTGTAGTCAACCTAAGCCTGAGCACCAATGTCATCCCATCTGCACAGAGGACAGCCACTGTCATCCCTATACACAAAGGTGGAGTGATCCAACGATCCAGCCAATCATATGCACATCAGCCTAATTAGCCTGCTCTGCAAGGGCATGGAAGGCAATATCAATGACATTATGAACAGGAACATCAGCAAACTCAAAATGCCTGAGCCCACACAGCATGGTATTGTCATCAGGCCTATTAAACCTGGTTGACCTCTCTGAAGTGGTTAACAAACACAAGGATGAGGGGAAGATGGTGAGCAATGCCTACCTTCACCTAGCCCAGTTCTCCCAGAATAATCCCCAGGGGGCCAGAATGCATATGCCTACACAGCTAGGCATCAAACTGTATGTTACCAGATGGCTCAATGATAGTAGCCACTAGGTCAAAGTAGTGGTACCCACCTCTAGTAGTAGAGTCTTCCAAAACAGTGTACCCCAAGTATCGGTCTGGGGGCCTCTACTGTTTGGGATATACGTATCTCAGGTACAGGATAAAAGCAGTGGTCTGTGGCTGACCAGGTGTACAGATGCTTGTAAGCTGGCCACTGTCTTAAATTCCCCTACTGATGTGAGTTCCCACAAGAGGCCCTCAACCAATTAATGACTAGTGCAAAGAGCATTTCTGCAGACTGAATGCCAGGAAAGGCATCATTCTCCCTGCTGTGGCAGATGTCATCCACACTCATTATGACAGTAAGAATGTACTGAGCATGCAATCAGGTGTGAGGTGACTTGTGCACCAAGGTTGGTAGCAACCTGACAGTTTCCCACCGTGTGAGCACCATTGTACGGAAGGCTGTCTACATGGTCCACCTCACAAATATGTGTATGTCATCCAGGAACCAGGAGACCACAACATCCCTGTACTCCACCCTTATCAGATGCATTACCAATTACAATGGCTCCTTTGGCATGTACTTGGCCAAGAAAATGCAGCAGTTGCAGAAACCACAGAGGTTCATGACCAGGTAAATCCAGGGTCTGTAACACCTATCCAATACAGGTAGGCTGAAAGCCCTGTCCCTGTACTCAGTCTCATACAGACTGATCATAGGTGACCTGTGTCTGGCATACAAGGCCATTTCCAAACCAACCTTGATGGCATTTCTGCATATCTGTAAGACAAACCTCACTCACACATCAAGCACGCAAGGCCCTCACCTGGTCTGTGACATGTATAGTACTTGTCGGCAGGATAGTGTTGTGTCCCACACTATACACTGTCTGCAAAACACACTCCCTCCCCATGTCTAGCAGAGTAGTTGTATAGCCCTCTTGAAGAAGAACCTGGACAACTGCATGGAAATGGATGAGACACCCTGAGATCCCATGTGTGTCCCAGCTGGACAGGGGAAACATGTGCTTGCTTGGAAGGGACATGGGCGAAAGTCTAGGCCAGGCTTATGAGGGCATCAGTGCCAATAGCCTGGTATCATATTATGAGGCTGTGCACCTACTACTTTACATGTTTCCTGTATGTATTGCAGACTGTACTGCAATGTTGTCTGAAATTAATCTCTGTGAGTCTGAACTGTGTAGGCACTGCTGTGATGGTGTATAGTCTTGTCCCTTCTTCAGTTATCATCACATATCGTTATACCTTGTCATTGTGTGTGGTCTGTATAGCAGTAAGTCAACACTTGCAGTACATGCATATGCATCTGGTGACACTGTATAGCTCACTCCAATAGCCTTGGTCTTGGCCACAATCTGCTACTAGGCCCATCACACAGTAGAATCTGTCACTCTTGGTTGTGGACCTGACAGTAGCAGTGAAAGAGATGGATTGAGGCAGGAAGAACTACTGTAAGGTCTGCCCCAAAGGGCCCATAGGTGTCAGAGCTGTGCCAGACTGTACCAGGAGTGAGTGTGTGTGTGTGTGTGTGTGTGTGTGTGTGTGTGTGTGTGTGTGTGTGTGTGTGTGTGTGTGTGTGTGTGTGTGTGTGTGTGTGTCTGTGTAAGTGTGTGTGTATCAGCAAACATAATACTACAGGGTATTAATTTACATATATTGTCTTTCCCTCGCAGGTGAACACCTGATGTCAGTGTCTTAGCAGACTCCCATGATGATGGTGGTCATAGTGAGGCACAGGAGGTGTTGGTGCCTGAATCCATGCCATTGTTTGGTATCCCACATTCACCCACCATGTACCGACACACAGTCAGTATGCCCACACATGCCTAGTCCCCAGCAGCCACTGATAATGGACAGGTTAAGGGTGGTGGCATGGAACAGGCTAGTGTGTTGAGTATGGGGAGTGTGAGTGTAGACACCAGCCATAGGGAGACAGCAGACAAGGTCACACACAGGCAGATGGACAGGGGTGCTCAACAGAAGACTGCTACTCATCAAGCCCCTGTTGCAAGTGCCAGAGCAGGTGTCACCAGACGCATGTTATGGTCCATCATGGAGGCACAGGCATGTACTGACTGCAACACCAGTCAGATGCTCAGGTTCATGAATACAGCAATCCCTGCCATGCATGACAACCTTCACGACATCTGTGCTGCTATATGTCATCCTGCGATGTCATGGAGAGACAGTGGGTTGAGACATTGTCGCTGCTTGACCATGCAATGTCTGTGCTTGAGCATGTGGTGGGAATAGGGCTTCAGCTAGGTGGACATAGGTCAGCAACATGATCAGCTGTGAGCCCATATAGCCTTGCACATACACAGTCCCATAGTGACAGTAACAACAGCACTACCAAAGGGAGGGTGCTGTCTACACCACAAAAGAGCAGTCCATAGGCATATTGTCCTGGCCAGTCCCATCAGGGATGCATTCCAGCAGACAGCAGTCACCATCAGGGAGTAGTACTGCATCTGTCCTTGGGCCAGGCAGTGCCAGTGATATTCCTGGCAGAACCAGTTACCACATCCCTGCCGGGAGACGGTGTACCATACATCCTGCCATGTACAGTCCTCGGCTGTCCAACATAGCCCAGTGTTGGGCATCCACATCGCTTGATGCTGTGCAAACACTCACACATACCTATCACAGGCAAGTCACAACCAGACACGCAGAGCTCCTCTGCACAGCCCAGTTGAACATCATCCCTCCAGACACACACACACACACACACACACACACACACACACACACACACACACACACACACACACAGATATCAGCCATATGGCCCAGCTTAGGCCTCTGGCAATCCAACACCATACCCTGTGTATGTGATGATACTCGTGCCACAACCCTGTTACCCATACCATCGATGCAAGGACATGCTCATATGGGTCTGATGCACAAGGTGACTATAGTACAGTGTAGCAATGTCACGCTGTGTAAGGTTCTGTCTGCTGGCAGTAGGTATGGGTACACATCGAGGTGTATATACCTTGTTAGCCATGATACATTATTGCTGTTAATACTACTGACTGACTGCAGTGTCCCGTAATGTAGTCTGGTTGTGTTCCAGGTGTCTGTGTGCCTGCAGGCTGTGGGCTGCTGACAGTAACACTGATGTGTAAGGCAGAGTAGAAACATAGTGATCTTTTCATAGCCAAGGTACAGCTGTATATGTACATGTTTACCAGGTGTGTTTACATGCAACAGTGTGTGAGGGGCAATTGTGGTAGACAGTGTGATCTTGCATACATACCCTTGACACAGACACCTAGCCTTCATACATGTCACCTGGGTGTTCTGTAGGACTGTAGGCTCACACAAACAAAGGAAGTCACTTGAGTACTGGCACTAGGTCCATCACAAGCGTAGCCATTACTTTCACTGCAACAGGTTCAGCTATCAGCATACCTCTCAACCTTCAAACATCAAAAATCTGGACAAAGGCCCATGAAAAATAGGTACAAATCTGTATGTTAATTAACATAATATGTGCATACATAATTATATAGCCCCACCCACTCCAGTGGAATTGTGGGTTACCAACTTTTAAACGCAAACTGAAGAACAGACAACCAAAATATGATCAATTACTATATGTAAGTATGGAAGCATAGAGATCGATCAACAGCACAAATTATCACTCTCAAAATCATCAATGCGAGCAGACCGACTTAAAAAAATATCGATCAACAAAGGATTGAAAAATAAATAAAATAATTGATTTTGTAGGGGGGAAGATCCCCTGCTGCACCCCACACCCCCTGCTAATTATATTCCAACTCTGAGATGCACTGACGTCCTCATTGAGGAAAACAGTGAAACTATATACAGTACAGTACATACACTCATATGCACACTCATCTAAATAAATCCTACACATACACACACACACACACACACACACACACACACACACACACACACACACACATATCAAAACAGATGTAACCTATTACTGCAACTTACTTCAAGGTCATCTTTTATGTGGGGGGACTTCCTTCCACATTCCCCATTGTGGGAGCTTCAGTAGCTAATAGAAATAATACATTATGCAACTCCCATTTACAAGAAGCAAAATTATGTATCTAGAAGGCAGCAAATAGACCTTATCTTAACTAACCTACAAAATTCTACCCTAAGCAATTTGGAACAGTGCTACAACAAAGTTGCAAAATTTGCCACAAATTCTAAATATTAGACACACCACTGTAAACCACTCCTAGAATTAAACTGGCTTGAACTACCCAACCAACTTGCCTTTATTCAGCTACCCACCTTGCACAACCTTATTTTCAAGCCTAATGTCTGCCCTGCACTAGCCAGTCTAGTTGCACCTTACACACCAAATCGATCCCTAGGATCAGAAGGCAAAAATCTCTTCTCTATTTCAAAACCCACAAGAAAACCTGGTCACTCTCTGTATTCATACTCTGTCTCTATACATTATAATTCACTACCTCTAGCTACCAGGTTTATTCCTGACCTAACCCATTTTAAAGCCTCTTTAAAATATCATCTCAAAATACATGGCACTGCTCCTGCATAAAGTCTGCCTAATGCTCAGGTCTTCCTCTTCTTTCACATTTCAATAGGACTGCAATATCCTAAAACTCTTCTAACTCCTTCTCTGCTTCTATACCATATCCTTAAGCTGCTGATTAGGCTTTATTGCTTCTATTCTTCTTAACTCTCTCACTATGTGTCTGCATCACTAACTTTCTGGCTGCTATTTCTACATCATGTATGATGAAAGTGACTATTATCGTATGTAATGTTTTAACTGTATAGAACTGTTTAGATGTGTAGTAATATATGACAACATCTTGTAGCAGTTTGTTCTTTCAACTTACTTTTTGTATAATATTTCTAATATAATCTTTATTTGTATTGGATTATACTGTATTTGTATTGTACTGTATGTGGAGCTTTTCTCCCTGGGCCTCTGCTGAAAACAGGATCTGTAGACCCAGTCAGACCACCCCGGTAAGCAAATGTCAAATAAATAAATAAATAATAAAACAGGCACATAAAAATAATCAGAAATATTTTCTTGGTTTGCAAGAGGTATAGGATTGCTGCTTTACCTTTTCAAGTTAAAAACTGCATAGCCATTTACCTACCAACATCCAATCAACTTCTGAAAGAAACATGTATGCTGTGATTGTTAACTGCTTCAGAAAGCATTGTCTTGTAACACAATGTTTATGTTTGTTGACTGTTACTATAATATCGGAGCTCTCAGTGTATGTAATGCAAATATACACAATATTTTTTAATCTAGAAAATAGAGCCATGGAAAACAATAAATCAAGTCCTCAAAATATAACATTGCATTCATATTTGTTTACATGTGTAATAAAGAATTAGCTCAGATCTATTATAGCCAATGATAATGTACAAAACTACATTTTATTTCTTTATCTTCATTAGAGGACTTTCTGGAGTTAATACAATAAGTTGAAGAAGTTAAGAAGTAGTCTATTGCCCTGCCCATGCTGGTAGAACTAAGAAATAATCTTTGATAACTGCTTGTAACCACAGCACTATTAACTGTACTGTTAAATCATGTCTTTATTTTTATTTTACCTTTATTACTGATGATGGACAGGATGACTTGCTCTATCGCTATTCACACAGCTGCACAGGGGTTGAAACCATTGCTTCCTGCCTGCCAGTGCCTGTTCTAATTCTAAAGTAAATAAATATTAGCTGGAGCCTTTTTAATTTAAAACAAAAACACTGTCTGTGTGACAGACTCTCTGAGACTTCACTGGCCCTGGGGATCTGATCTGTAGACTGTATTTATTTTTTAATCCGAGTTCCAAGTTTTCCGAGAGGCTGCTTCTGCAGCCAGCATGCAAGACATGTGTATGACATGCACACACACATACACACAGCCCACATAAGTAAAAGATAAACAAAACACACTCCACTCAGCCTTCTACTGAATTCTGACAGGCTGGCAGGCTGGTCACAAAGCTAACATCATCGCACATGCCTCTGCATGCAAGGAGGTCAGCATAAAATTAAAAAAAGGCCAAAAGATTTCAAAAAAGAGCCAGGAAATTCAGGAATAAAGGGGGCCACTCAGAAACTCATGGTACCCCATTATTTGGACCTCAAAACTGGTAAATACCATGGAATATGGTATGATTAAGAGGTATGGCTAACAGCACCTGTTGCCCCTGCCATTTCTGTCACATCCACTCGACCGTCATGCAGTTGATGAGGGTTTGCCTGGTACTGTGTATGACAGGTTTGGGGTATGTATTCCTGACAGAGTTCAGCCTGTGTTAGTCTAACCTGACCAGCATGTGTGTCTGCTATCTCATATGCATGTATGGCCTCTCTTCCTGGTAGTGAACACAGAGTCATAGTCCTATACATGGTGTATCTGATGAAGGGCTGAGCACAGCCCCTACCTGCATAGTCTTAGGAACAATAGTGCTAGCTACATAACAAAGATAGCACAGTGGTACTGTAGTGTGGCAGTGTCTGCCACTGCTACTGAAGTGGGTGACAATTGCAGGGGCTGTTAGGATTGCCAATGGTGGGTTTAGAGGCACTTAACATGTTAGAGCCATCTCAAACACATACAAGCACACACCACTGCATGGGAACATGCACTGAGACACACATGGACGTAATACGTATCAAATAGATGACCTATCCATCTATTAATGTACAATACACAGTGATACAACTATTGCACTACAGTGGCTTGGTGTTAGAAATTGTGTAACTGCACTTGTACAGCGAATAACATCTGTATGGACCAACACTAGGCTGGCAATGGGGAGGGGAGTTCACAGAGTGGAAGAGGAACAGAAAATGGTATAGCAATTGCATACACACACTGAAGACAGGGGCTGTACATACAGAAACATACACACTTGCCAATAGACATATTAGTAACACTACATATCCGCTCGTATGTTGTATAGTGCTACGTACACATGACATGCTCCACATACATTATATGCCTGGGACATAACACACAACCGCTTACAACAGATAATTTTAAGAATGCCTTCATGGATGGTGGGATAACCCACCAGACATAGCGTTTAGTCTCATCTACTGCTCCTACATACCTTCATAAGTGATAGTGTGACAGACTTTCCATCAGCATAATGTGTCAGTCAGGTATGATGCCTGATGCTGGCATGTGTGTCAGTATGGTAACTGCAACATATCTGGCAATGATGTCACAGGAATGCTCATTGTCAGGGAACACAGACCACATATAGGATGCAAACATGTGGATATTCCATGTACATCTGTACAAAGGACTGGTATGGGCTGTATAGTGTTACATGGTACATGTGAGGCAGATGCTATTAACAGGGTCTTTAAAGAATGTCATGGGTAGGGGGGTCAACAGACCTTAAAATGGTATAACCTACAAACACAACAACCACATGGGATATGCGTCATACACACTACTACAGTTGTCGGTATAGAGATTAGAACCCCTACCTATCTATGTATTTCCACTATAGTATTACACAGTTATTGCACACTCCACAGAGACAAGTGTATACAGATACATCTAAGGTGAATGTCATCAGCAGGCTTTGTAAAGTAGGGCAATGGGATGTGTACTGGGTGGTACACACACACAGAGACAGGGGTATACAGGCACGTCTAAGGTGAATGACATCAGCAGGCCTTGTAACATAGGCCAATGGGATGTGTACTGGGTGGTACACAAAACACACACACACACACACACACACACACACACACACACACACACACACACACACACACACACACATACACACAGACAAGTGTATACAGGTACATCTAAGGTGAATGACATCAGCAGGCCTTGTAAATTAGGGCAATGGGTTGTGTACTGGGTGGGACACACACACACACACACACACACACACACACACACACACACACACACACACACACACACACATGCTCACACAAGTGTATACAGGCACATCAAAGGGAATGACATCAGCAGGCCTTGTAAAATAGGGCAATGGGACATGTATTGTGTGGTGTATACACACACACACACACACACACACACACACACACACACACACACACACTTGCACACAGTTGCCAGTATTGAATTTAGAACCCCTACCTATCTAGTTATGTATGCTACAGTGTTACACAGTTATCACACATGCCACGAGCTTACAAGATTTAACAGTTTTGCAAGGTATAGCTAAGGTGATTACATCAAAAGCCCTTGTAAAGTATGGCAATGGGAAATTTACTGGGTGGGAAGGGCATCAAAATACATTACCCTACATACATGCACACTTATAAATACCTTCACACAAACACACACACACACACACACACACACACACACACACACACACACACACACACACACACACACACACACACACACACACACACACACACACACACACACACACACACACACACAAACACATTTGCCACAACTGAGTGTAGAAGCTCTGCCTATCTAGTTATCTGTACTATACTGTTATGTAGTTATTACACATACCATGGAGCTTATAGGGCTGAGTGTTCTCTAAAGGTACCTATATGGGCAAAGCCATCAGCAGTACTGCTAAACTATGGCACTGGGAAGTGTTGTGGGTGGGAAAGTCCTCAAAATACTTTGTCCTACAAACATACACCTTTACAAACTCTCGTACATACACTTATACACACACACACACACACACACACACACACACACACACACACACACACACACACACACACACACACACACACATTTGCCAGACCTGAGAATATAACCCCTGCCTATCTAGGTATTAGTACTATAGTGTTACACAGTTATTGCATGCATTACAGAGCTTACAAGTGCCCAAAGGTGCTTCTAAGGTGAATTACATCATCAGGATTGCTAAGGTAGGGCACTGGGTGGGAAATTTTTCAAAATACTTTATCCTACAAACATACATGCTTACAAACTCTTGTACTTACACACACACACACACACACACACACACACACACACACACACACACACACACACACACACACACACACATTTACTGGACATAAGAATAGAACCCCTTCCTATCTAGGTATTTGTACTACTGTGTTACACAGTTATCACATGAGCTACAGAGCTTATAGGGCTAACAAGTGCCCAAAGATGCTTCTAAGGTGAATGACATCAGCAGGACTGCTAAAGTAAGGCACTGGGATGGGTACTGGCTAGGAAAGTCCTCAAAATACTTCAGCCTACAAACATACACACTTACACAGACATTTGGCAGAACTGGGAATAGAACCACTGCTTATCGAGTATTTCTACTATGCTGTTACATAGTTATTACATGGACCGCAAAACTTATAGGACTGGAGTTGTGCCAAGGTACTTCTCAGAGGAATAACATCAGCAGGACTGCTAATGTAGGGCATTGGGAAATATTGTGGGTGGAAATTCCACAGAATACATCATCCTATAAATGTACACACTTACACACACATATTTGCCAGAGCTGGGAATGGAAACTCTGACTATCTAATTATTTGTACTATGCTATTACATAGTTATTGCATGGGACTCAGAGCTTATTAGGGCTAGGGATCTGCCAAAGTACTTCTAAGGGGAATTACATCAGCAAGACTGCTAAAGTGAGGCACTAGGAAGTGTACTGTATGGAAATGGCCTAAAATGTTTCACCTACGAACAAGAAAACACACACACTTAGTCTCACACACACACACACACACACACACACACACACACACACACACACACACACAGGCAGGTGATGTGATATTATAACCCCCACCCCAGTACTATTACACAGTGGAGCTCACCTTCATGCTGGCATGTGCATTTGGTTACGACCAGCATGCCACTCTCTGCAGCAGGACATCACTCTATGCCATTCAGGGTATACGTGTGTGTGACTGACTCTGTGTGTGTCTCCCTGTGTCTCTCTCTCTATCACTGTCTGTCTCTCTCTCTCTCTCTCTCTCTCTTCCCTACATCTATGTGTGTGTATGCTTGACATATTGTTATCTGTTGCCCATATATATGTCTGTGTATCACATGCAACAGATGCAGATACATCACATATGGGCCAGCAACAGCTAGCTGAGGGTAATCCTGTCTGATGGATGTGTGTAGGGACAGTTAAGGTGTACATAGCTGTCTGTATGCAAAGACATATATACACAGTAATCCTCTAAGTATAGGAGCATGCCCAGTGTGTGACCTTCTCTAGTGAGAGAGGGACTCCATTCAAGAGATAGGTATACTTCAGTCTGGGGTTTTGTGTGCCCCAGCCATATCTCTCAAAAGTAAACAGGACTTTCCTAGGGGTACTGGATTTGGTTAAGCAGACATTTTCTGACATATCTGAAGTCTGACACTGCAATGTATTGTGTCTTTATCTAGTGACAGACATCTTCAGATCATCACAATGCTTTATCAGAGGAATACAAGATGTGTGATGCACAGACCAATATCATGAACCCGGCTATATGCATTCTTGCTCAAAAAGGCCAGTTAAGAGGTGTGGCTACAGCTAGTTGACTGATGAAGCTGTGTAAACAGTCCTACAACTTAGTGATATACTGGCTGGGGATCTCCTGCTTGTGTGGTATCCTTCTCACCTGAAAAGTCATATCCTGGTGTGGCCATACCTCTCAACTGTACATTTTTGGCAGATTGTCCAGGTGTTTGCCTAGAGGTTTTGTGCAGTCTACATAAACTTGTGTTTTTATGGCAAGTTAGTGGCATATAATTGAAGACTGATGTTACAAAATAATGACAGATATTAGTGTTTCAGACTTCATAACCTTCAGACAATTCCTGCTAATGTGAAATCCTTTATCCTACCAACTTTCTCAGTATGTAAGGGCAATATTTACAACACATGCCTATCATTGTGCCTTTGTCCCACTTTTATTTATGACCTTGTCCAGATGTCTTGCTGTAAGAGGTTGGGAAATATGGGTGTGGGTACATAGTGCATTCTACTGTGCAAAAATGTCCATTATATGTGTGGTATATTCCACATAGCACTGGGACTTCCAGGAGTGTCAGTGGTAGAGCAGTATAGAGTAATGTGGTGAACCACTGACAGACAGTTGTGTATAAGATAGTAGCTTGCTATGATGTTAGTAGGGTATTGCCCCTGAAGCTTTTATAACCCACGCAGATGAGAGTGTAGCCCCTTGTTAGGACATGTCAGCACACAGAGCCCCTGTCCAGCAGGGACACAGGTGGGATCACAGGACTGTATTTTTTGTTTCCCGTGCACTTATAATGGAAGCACATCAGTAGGGGTATTGAGGCACTTGCCTTGCTGTTGACAGGGAGTGTATTCCATAGATGGGGGAGTGTGTGGTACACGTATCTGTCATACCAACAAGCTGTACTGATATCACAGCCTAGGTTGATGCTGCACCTACAGGTTGATGGAGTGGGTCTTGAGTTCCAGATGTGCAACAGTCCCATCAAGGCAGAGAATGGATTGCTTTGTATGCCAGACAGGTGTCACCTCAGCAGAGTCTGTATGGAATGAGGTAGACAAACAGTGCTGTTAGCCTACCTGTGTAGGGTAGATGTGTGGGGTTTGGGGTAAGGCCTTAGTGTTTGCAAGATCCTTGTGTGTGTCGGCTACATGGTCTGTGGTGTGTAGGTTTGTGGAGTTCTCGTGTGTTTTGCCTCTGAAGTGTCCATTGTTTGGGTTTTGTTTGTTGCAGACTGCCACTTACATGGGTGTGTGTTGTGTATTTGCAGGTGATGTTTACTGCCTCCTTACACTGCATGGCACCTATGTTACTGCACAATTTGTTCTGGTGTGCACATTCTCCATTTCCCCTTCTTCTTATGTGTGTCTCTTTGTCCTTCTGCAGTCCAGTCACAGGCTTTGGCCACAGTGTCTGCTGTTATGTATTTGTAATTGTGATGTGGGTGGGGTACATACCATTACATCGCACACAGGGGTCTGGAGTTCACACTACTGAGTGTACCTTTTTAGCAGGTTGTCCATTACTGCACCACTCCATTTGCTGTTCTTAGATGGTTTGTGCTACTATATGTTATTATGAGGCTACATGTGGGCCTAGCTATCAAACCATGACAGATTGACATCTGCACAGGCCCAGATATTACAGTCAGACAGAGGCCCACAAATGGGGACAGGGTTTTAATAATGTTCTGCCAAACACAGACAGTTGGGAGACCAGTTCGGTAATTGTGTGTTTGCTCTTACGGGTTTGACGTCTGCTTCCCCACTGTCTGTCATTGCTATTTTGACATGACCCTTTCTTGTTTTGCAAATAGTTGGCAGGCAAATGCAATGTTAGGACAAGCAGAACAGATATACAGGGCATACCTGTGCTCTTTCTGTGACAAACTGCGTCATTCCAGGGGTATGGCTGTTGGCCAGTGACATGGTGTCAGTGCTGACATAGAAAAGTGGCAGCCTTTTATTATAGTATTGTGCCCTGTCTTGGAGACTAGAGGCATATCACTGTAGACTACAGGTAAGATTGTAATGGCATACATTTGAGTTTCAGACTTCTTACCCTTCAGAGCCTTAATACAACTAGAAGATCAGCTGTGCTATCACTGTGTAAGTCTGTAGGGGGGTATTTCATCACTGTCACCATTTGTGGGCCTTTGCCAGACATTTCTTAATGGTTTTCTACAGTTGACATGCTGGGTAAGGCTGAGGGGTGAGTATCTGACTCCCACACTAACATGCATGCCTGTGACTTGTGACACCCCAGTTAGTTAGCCCCACACATATACTGCAGTGGGATTTGTCATCTTGGGTAGTACTGCATAGTGTGGGGAGGCCAGTATTGGGCAAACATTTCCTGGTGTCCCACATACCTGTCAGTTGTCTGCTGATAACCCACTAGGCCACCCCATTCCCTTGCATGCATGCAGCAATACCATAGATATGCTACCAGAACATACTAATCCATTCATTTATGGTTAAGAAATCTGACTTACCTTGTACCTGCGGCAGTTGTGAAGAAATTGCTTGAGGGCTGCCTATGTCAAAGCACGCAGTGCACTGCCTATACATGGTAGGTTACAGGTAATGTGATGTGTGTGCCATCCATTTTACTGTGTGTGCAAGTTGGAGAGAGGTATAAGTCCCTAGGTGCCTACAGTGTCAGTGTGTGTGCTATGTGCTACATCTTTGCCAAGGCCAGGGCATACTGGGCATGCCTCTGTTTGCCTACAGGAGCTGGCTCATGGGGTTCCTCCTCCAAGTCCCTCTGTGCCTGTGGGGACCTTGGCAATGGTGGGGGGGTGGCCCTTCCCTGTGCTGTTCCTGATGCAGCTGTTTCCACAGGATCATATTGTGTAGCATGGCACATACTATAAACATCTGTGCACATGTGGCTGCAGAGTACTGCAAGGCTTCACCAGATATGTGAAGGCAGCGGATCTATGACTTCTGCATCCCAAACACATGCTCTATAATGATCTTGGTTTGTGTGTGTGCCTCATTATGGCATTCTTGAGTGGGTGTGTGTGCATTTCTGATGGGTAGCATCATTCACGGCTCCAGTGCATAGCCAGCATACACCACCAGATGGCCATATGGGATGCCCCCTGGCAAATCCCTGATACAGCTGTGAGGAATGCCAGATGTGGGAGTTGTGATAGCTTCCAGAGCTGCCAGCCCACACATTCATGAAAATGCCCTGGGTATTGTACATGACCTGGCAGTTGATGAAGTGGAAGCTCTTGTGGTTTAGGTAGACCCTACCCTGCTCACTGTGTGGTGCTCTGATATGGATGTGGGTGCAGTCTATGGTACCCAGTACCTCCAGTAGTCTGCTACATGGTGGAAGAGGTGCATATTGCTGGTTCTCTCCTCACGGGTGCTGGGGAAGTAAATGTGCTCACTGACATGTGGTCGCATGGCATCCAGGAACTGGTGGACTACCCTGGATGCAGATGCCTGTGAGGCCCTCATCATGTCCCCAGTAGGTCTTTGGAAAGTACCTGTAGCTAGTATTCTTAAGGCTACACATACCTTGGTATCCACTGGGATGGGTCCCCTCTGTTGGCTCTGGGTCTGAGGTGAGGCTGGCACAGCTCAATGAGTTGCTGAAGTATGTCCCTGTCCACCCTGTAGCGCTCTACTATCTCCAGATCATGTAGCCCCTGGTAGGTTACCCTGGGTGTGAACACTCTTCTCCTCCTCAGTCTAGGGCAGTTGTCAGCATTATCTTCCTCACCACCCTCAGCCTCTAGCATGTACTCATGTATCAAAGCAATGGCAGCCCCTAACATTTTGTCGGTTAAAATTCCCCTGCATGTATACACCAATGGTGCAGAGTTTGTGGGAAAAACCAGACTGAAAGGTATTTATTTATTTATTTATTTATTTATTTATTTATTTATTTATTTATTTATTGGGAAGGAGGAGAAGAGTGTTCACACCCAGGGTAACCTACCAGGGGCTACATGATCTGGAGATAGTAGAGCGCTACAGCGCTCTTTTGCATAGTTTATACTGTTGTGTTGCAGATGCTGCCTGTATGATTGGCTGACTATGATGCATTCCATCTGCCAGCTATATTGTTTGTACCTGATTGCTTTAATTCTGCTATTTCCCTTTTTTTTCTTTTTGTCTCTTCCCATTTCTGTCCCTTTTAAGCCCCGAGGCGAGCCGTGTAAACCCGGTGCTCAAATGTAAACAGTTCTGCTAGTTCTGGGGTTTTTTTTGTTTGCTTGTTTTAGACCCGGTGCGCACCATGCAAACCCATTTAGCTAAAGTAAACACTTGGAAGCAGAAATGGCCTTCCCTGGACACAAACACAGTCTTCATTTCATGGAATAAGCCAATACAGCCTCAGACACACCCCCTTGCTTAGCTGTACTTATCTAAGTTCAAATGGGAGCCATGGAGCTCTAGTGTGCTTACAACAAGCACCCCCTTTTCATGTCAGCTGCTTCTCCTGCTTACACCACTGCCTTATAGCTCCTACATGGTTAGGTGCAGCCAGAGAATGGTCCCCCATTTAGTTATTCAGTAAAATGTGCTCATTTGCATACCCCACTGCCTTAGTCCCTGGTTACACCAGTCACCAGAGCCTTCCTCCTTAGCAATCAGTGTTACCTGTTATTGTTTTGATTCTGCATGCCATACACTATAATGGCAAAATGCAGAGTTCACTTAAATTTTTTTTCACATATTTTTCTTTATTTTCGGCACAATCCCATTTGTGCGCTGCTGCACTATGCTTAAAAAGCCAAAATCGGCAAAAAAACAAAATTTTGATTTTTATCATTTTGCAACTCTTTTCCATGCCTATGGCCATATATATGGCCATTGGCATGCCTAATAATTATAATACATGCTTTACTTTGAACTGTCATGCCTCCGTTTTGATTTTTGTAGAAATGTACTCGGTTAGTAGCCGAATACATTTCTACACCTCACACTGTTCTTGCACGGATTTCTGCCTGCTTACTGAATTGCTAATTCACAAAAAACACAATTTACCAGGCGGAAACAAACTGGTAAAATGGCACGGACTGTTTATTATTGTAAGCACTTTCGGCTGCAGTGATGTACAGCCTTCATCAGACAAGATACAAAATCTATGACAACCTGCAACACTTAAATAAACTAATTCATCCTACAACTCGTGACTTAATTACCCTATCAAAAAACACAATTAATTAAACATATAAAACCTTAACATTAATATTAAATATACTTCTTTTAAAGAAGCAATTATGACCAGCAATTATTAATTACATTTATAAACAGCATTTATAAAAGATGTTAACTTCCAATAAACTAGAAAAAGGAAAAAGAAACTTGTCACAAAATATAAAATAAAATTTAATCATAATCAAGTAAAGATAAACACACACACACATATATATATATATATATATATATATATATATATATATATATATATATATAGACTAACAATTCAGATTTGAATTAGTTTGCACATATTACATCGATTTACAATAATAAACAGTCCGTGCTGTTTTATCAGTTTGTTTCCACCTCGTAAATTGTGTTTTTTTGAGGTTTAGTCATTGGTTTTTCTTTTTGAATTGCTAATTCACCTCATTTGCATGGTTTTCACCAGTAAATGAGGAAATTAGCATAATTCAGTGGTGTCCATGCAAGAATAGTGCTAGCAGGCTCGTGCACACCCCCAGCCTTGTTTACTAGATCGCTTGGCGGCCATATTCCATGCAGGAGCTGCTGCACTATTCCTGCATGGAAAAAATGGCTTATTGAATCCTGGGATATATGTTTTACATTACATGATGTCCCCCTATGTGCTTTGATTACATTACCTTGGGTGTACTATATGGGACACTTGTGTTTACATGGGTGAGTTTACATCACATATCCACTGACACTGGAAATTTGGACCAGCTACACTACCCTGGTTAACAAATATCAATTATTACATCATTAAATAATATCAAAAATTACTTAATGCTTTTCCATGTAAAAGCTGAAGAGCCTGTTTTAGTATTCAAACTGGGAACTAGTGCATGTAAAGCTGGAACTCTTACCACTAAGCTAAGTCACCAGTGAAAACCTGACCTATACATTTCTATATAGCTCTTTCATGATACAAATACAATGGAAAAAATACAACCATTTTAAAAAATATATATCAAAACATGTCATTCTATCAACTTTCTAAGTTTGCAAGAGCAATATTTAAAAACTATCCCTATTTCTGGCCTTTTGTCCCACTTTTAGTACTGCGTTTGTTTGGACTTCTTGCTCTAAGAGGTTCAGAGGTGTGTGCCCAAGGACATTATTTTAATGTAAAGAGCTGTATGACACTTTCACAATGCAGGGGGTCTGTTACAGTTCCTGTCACACACCCTCTGCATTACATTACATTCATAGATTCTCTTTTCAGTGTCCACAGACACTAAAGGGTTTGTAAGTGCCAATGTGTTTACACCAAGCATGACACCCCCCTTTTCATGTCAACTGCCTCTTCTGCCTACACCACCACATTATAGCCCCTACATGGTTAGGTACCTGCAGGCACGGTGGCCCATTTTGCTATTCAGTAAACTTAGCTAATTTGCATACACCTAATTACCAGGTCTATATCAGAGCATTGAATGATTAAAATTGCAAATGCTCTAAAGAGCGAAAATGCCAGACCTTGAACTCCACACACACACACACACACACACACACACACACACACACACACACACACACACACTAAATATATATTCCAACTCTGAGATTGCACTATAGTGAGGAAAGGGCAAATAGTCCTATCTTCACTGTACTGTGATCTCAAAAAAAGCACTTTGAGGTCTGGCATTTTCGCTCTTTAGAGTGTTTGCGATTTTAATAATTCGATGTTCTGATATAGACCCTAATTACCTATACACTAGTTACAGCACTACACAAGAGCCTATGTCCTTAGCAACTACTGTTATCTGCCATTGTATGAGTCTGCATGATGGACAGTATAATGGGGAATTTACTTTTAGCTTAAATAATCCCCTTTTAATATTTTAATTTTATATTTTGTCAAATCCCATGCTTGGGTGCCACTGCACTCTGCTTGCACATAGCATATGTGCACATAAATTAACTTTTGATTTTTCATATTTTGCATCTGTTTTACATACCAGTGGCCTTAGTTTTGGCCATTGGCATGCCTGATGCAACTAATACATGCTTTACTTTGAGTTGTCATAGCTCCATTTTTTATTTTGCAGTCTTGTACGTGGACAGTTCCCGCATACATTTGTTATGCAGACACGGCTCCTACATGGATGCCTGTCTGCTTCCTGGATTGGTAAATCACCTCATTTGTATGGTTTTCACCACCAAATGAGGTGAGTTACATTTATAGCATCAGCTCCATGGTTGACAGTGCTGAGAGCCTCATGTACTTCCCCAGCACTGTTTCCTGGATCGCAAGGGGTCTGAACTCCGTGTTCGAGCTGTGACACTACACTTACACATAGATTAGCTCCGTGTAAGCTTTATTGAATTTAGGACAGATTCTTCTTGTATTTATCATCATAATTTAGAACAGACTGCATTCAAAGGACTGTCACGTATGCATTTGGGTGATGATCATATCTCTCAACTGTACAGATTTTCATAAAATGTCCAGATTTTTGCCTCATATTTTGGTCCATTTTTCAGAAAATTGTGCTTTTTCTGGCAAATTAGTGGTAAATCATTAAAGATTTAAGTTAGAAAAAAATAGAGACATTTGAGTTTCAGACTTCAAACGCTTCAGAAAATTCATACTAATGCAAAACTGCTTATTCTATCAACTTTTTAAGTTTCTAAGAGCAATATTTAAAAATTGTCCCTATTTTTGAGCCTTTGCCCCACTTTTACTTATTGATTTGTCTAGATTTCTTGCTCTAAAAGGTTGAGTGGTATGGTGATGAAGTCATTTCTGGACTGGGTATTTTGCTGCCTACAGAGCTGCAAAGTCAATTTAGGAATTGGGAAAACTATAAATTGTTAGAGGCATTGAGCAATGCAACTTTTGAATTAGTAAATTATATTACTATTGACATGACTGCCATGTATGCCATGTATTGTGTAGTGCTGCATAACTGAATGGCTCTTGACTTCACCCTTGCATCTAAGGGGGTACGAGAGCACATATCCAAAAAGAATGCTGCTCATTTATTCCAGATAATGAACATGACATTTGCAGTGATTTAGAAATCATCCAGAAGACTGCTGTGTCATCACATGCTAAAGAAGTGACAACTGTCAACAGGTGTGGTTGATAGGTTTGTTTTCAGGATGGGGAGGAAGTCTTTTGCAATTTGTTCTTCTTATTTCTATTATTGTTATTTTCTTATACATGATTTTATTTGTATGCATAGTAATAATCTTAAAGCTTCTTGCATTTAGAAAAAAAGTATTAATTTACAAAATACACATATTAAAAATGAAAATTAAAAAGTGCCACTGACCACTGTCAAAAAATATGATGTGAAGGGAGACTGTAAGGAAAGTTTGCTGCAAAGCTTTGGACAAATATATGAAAACATATTTAAAACATAAAATTAAACTGACAGGTATTCCAGCTGTTTTCTTTTCCTTATTCCATCCAGAAACAGACGGTTATTGTTCCTAAGCCATTTCTGCCAAGCATTTGTATAAGCATTGTGCATATAAAAGACAGAAGCAAATTGTTATGTGAAGAAAGTTTGCTTGCATGTGAAAAGTGCCTCACCATTTGAAAACTTGTTATTACTATCTGGTCATTAAAAATTTTCACAGCATCAACTGTGGGATTGAGAAAGAAGAAATGTGAGAAAGGAGAAGAAGAGAGAAATGTAAGAAATGAAAAATGTTTAAGTGCTTTATATGATCATTTTTCTTCCATTTTTTCTACTGTCTTCCCATTGCCAGCATGGAAAACCAGAACTTATGCCTAATAAAGGAAAGCTTAGGTAAGGAGTCTGTGACTTCTTAATAAGCAAAACAACATAGAAGTATTTACGTCTAATTGGTCAGTGGCTGTAGACTGATAGATAAACCCCAGGATTCAATAAACTCCATGTAGGAAGTGTTATTCCTATGTGGAGTGAATGGTGTTCGAGTCTGCATAGCCTTCTCAGCAGCGCACCTTTCATATTAATGAAGGCATGCTACTGAGAATGGATCTGCGGACATAAACACTGAATGAGTGCAGGGGGCGTGCTGCAGTAGTGCTCACAGATCCAACATGCCCTCTGACTCTCAAAGTGCCATTCAGCACTTTTGAAATGCTTTCAGTGTCCGCGGACAATAAAAGCAACTAATAACAGTAAAACAGTGTCCGTGGACACTGAAATAGGTAGTGGGACATGAAATAAATGTAGGGGGTGTGTGACAAGTACTGTCACACACCCCCTGCATTGTGAAAGTGCTGTATGGCACTTTACAATGCTTTCAGTGTCCATGGACACTGAAAGCTGGAGTATGAATGGGAAGCAATGCAGTGGGTGTGTGACAGGAACTGTCACACACACCCTGCATTGTCAAAGTCCAGTATGGCACTTTACAGTACAACTGTGTCCTTGGACACGCAGCCATACCTGTCAACCTCTTAGTGCCCAAAATCAGGACAAAGCCAACAAAATGGGAGGACAAAGGTCCAAAAATAGGGACATATCTTAAGTACTTCACTTCTAAACCTAGAAATATGACAGAGTAACAGGGTTTGTTTTAACATACATTTTCTGAAGGATCAGAAGTCTGAAACTGAAATGTATGCCATTTAGTGACTTCAATCCTGATATTGCTCATGCAGAATTAGAAAGTTGATAGAATGACAGGTAGTGCATTACCAAATATAAATCAGCATTAGAATTAATATATGTAATTAAAGTGGTTGTATTAATGTTTTTCCATTATAAGTGAAGTTTAAGCATAGCTGAGCAGGTTTGCATGTCACAGCGCTTTGCCCAATATTGCTTAAACATCTTATAGGAGCTAAATACAAATATACAGCTAAAATCCTCAATGGAAAGATAGTGTACTGACTAAAGTACCAGCTTTGCATGCAGCATTTCATGGTTCGAGTACCAGGACAGGCCCTTCATTATTACATGGGAAAGCATTGTTAAAATTATGTCTTTATTTTAAATTATGTAGTAGCTGATATTAGTTAACCAGGGTAGTGTAGCTGGTTCAAAATTGAAGTGCCAATGGATATAACATGTGAAATCACCCATGTAAATGCAAGTGTCCCATACAGTATAGTCACACCCTAAGGTACTGTCATAAAAGCACACAGGGGGATGTCATGTAAAGTAAAATATATGCACATAATAATATGTCAAAAGTGAGTAATCAATGTCCAATTTGACCTGAAAACTGAGCAATGCTTAGCAGTGCTTAGCCTGTTTGAGCATTGCTAAGAAGTATAATTGTAAGCAGCATTCAACCCAGCTAAGTGGCTTTACACACTGCTAAGCATTGCTCAGCATTTGTCCCTTTAAGCACTGGTCAACTCAGATTAGCAGGTTTGCACACCACTAAGCTGTGCTCAGCATTTTCAAAAATGGTCCAATGACAGCAAAGGGCAGGAATATGGCCTTATTTAAACCGCACAGGCAGGAATAAAGCTGGAACCTGTTGTCTGATCTCTGCAAGAACTATGTCTGATGTTGAAGAGGCAGTGTGCTTTCAGGCATAGTGCTGGGGCATCTTGGAGTCCAGGGTCATAGCTGAGTTTCTTGTTAAAGACCATAACCACAGACCGCTGCAGGGCCAGTACCAGGGCTCACAGTGCAAAGCAGAGGCCTGGGACCATCTGGCACATGATCTCACCAGTGCTACTGGAATCTCCTGAACTGGTGAGTAGGTCCATCATCACTACTATGACCTAAAGTAGAAGAAGGGGTCACTCTTGGCCCAAAGGATCTAAGAAGCTCGAGATAGGGATGCCCAGTAGTGAATAAGTATCTCACTTATATCAGTACCAAAATCTAGCCTGGGTATGTGATAGACATGTCTGCTTAATGTTTTATTTTTCCCCTACAGCTGCAGAGGAGAGAGCTAGCAATGTTGAGGCTCATGCTGGCAGACTGGCAAGGTTGCGCCGAGAGGCTAGTGAGTACAGAGCTATCTTGCAATATATAGTGTATTAACTAAGATGGAGTACATTGTTTACTATCAGTAGGTATAGTGTGTTCTGAGTGTACTGGATAAATAAAAAGTTTGAAAGACCAATAATGATCTACAAGATATGCAGTAGTACTGAATGTAGAATATCAACTGTAAGAAAGTACTATGTCATGCTACACAAATAAAGATGTATACCACAAATTGTTGTGTTTAATCTGGTTTGTTCTTGAAGAAATAGAATGTGTAAAACAAGATATAAATGAAATATGAACTATGTCCTACACTAACATCTGAACCTTGATTAGTAATGTGTAATGGATTACAGTGTATCCTCTGCAGCATTGTCTTTTTCTAACCTTTGCATTTCAGATCGATGTAGTCATGAATGTGGGTATGCTGATGTAGGCAGGTATGATTGTTTAATAGGTGGGGACTGCAAATATATGCTGTCCAAATGTATATGGGTCAGGTATGCAACCAAGCACCCTCCTATACTCTGTACAGATCACACATATTCATATCTACTAGGAGTTAAATGTGTACACCTGCTTTCAAAGGATTAATACACATTATAATAACTATCTGTCAGGCATGTATGTTCAACTGTCACTACAGTCTTTGGTGACACTCCACTTAGATTACAAGGTCAGACTGCCTAACCAAGTGAGTATTAGGCAGAAATCAGTCAAGCAAGAGACAGCAGTCACTCAGTGTGTTGAGAAATAGGAATGTTTGAGATTTTTGCACACACAGACCACAGTTTGAATCCAGGGAGTGAAACTAAGATGTGTGAATATTTACAGACAAGTAATCCTGATTATGTGTACAAATAGTCAGGTAAAATTAACAGATATTTTCTCCACAGGTTTTACAGGTAAAGAAATGATTGTAGTAGCTGTATGATGTATATACTAATAAAGTGTGTGTCAAAATGTTTTAGTGTCCAACCCCATGCCTGCAAAAGATAGCAGGATAGATACATACACCATGCACTCTTCCCAATACATGTCTCTCAAGTGTCATACTGTCACAGCCAGTGATCACTGTTGCCTTAGACGCATGAATCTAGTTGAAGAATGTCAGTAGCACACTCATACAGCATCAGTGCAGGCTACACCTTGTTAGTGATATATGTAACTCTGACATGTATGAGTCCCCACTAGTCGTGTAACCAGAATACTCGCACTTTGCCCCATACCATTCCAGCTTGACAGTTTAACAGTTATGTATGTGCTACAGAAGCTATGCGCCACAGGTTAATGCAAAGTGAGGGCAGACCTGTAGTGGATTGAGCAGTACTGTTGTGAAAAATACAAGCCTATACAGTTGTTAATGGACTTGTCTTCTCTCACCCCACCCCTTATCTGCATCAATAATTATTATCCATATACTACGAGTATGTTTTTCTCAAAATCTAATGTTGGGACATGTGTCCTATTATTGTTCATATATTTAATTGTTTACATGTTAAAATACCTTGTTCAAATACCATTGTTGGTGGCCTGTTGCCACACATTTAACTGGCATGCTGTTAAATTTCGGACTGTTATTCCATATATGCATGTGTTCTGTTTGCTATACAATTGTGTGAATTCTACTGTTCTGAGTTAACTGGAAAACCCAAGCATGCTGTTATAACTAATTTTGAAATGTTTTCTTCATGATTAACCAATACATCTTGTAAAACCTCAATACCATAACATGTTTGGGAAGGCTGATACTGGCGGATCCACCTGTCCTCCTTTATCTGGCCATGACACCGGGCCCCAGCACATCTGGGACCCAACCTGGAACTTCCTCCTCCGCTGGTCCTGCACCACCCACGGATGGAACTGCCTCAGAGGATGGGGCCTGTCCCCCTAGGTACGGGTGCAGAGAGGAACACGTCACCCACAAGTTCCAAGGTATGGTGCACAGAGTCATCCACTCAGATTTGGATGGATGGCTGAGCCAGATCGAGACCCACCTGGCGCACCTCGAGTGGCAGCTTGACCCTGTTGTCTAGCCCCAGCACAGCCACCTTTGGAGCTGTGAAGGTGCAGTGGTGACTGCCCGTGGGTGGGGATCTCAGTCCCACTGTATCCATATGGGGGCTCATGGGCCTCTGATTCCCAACCACCCTCCCCGTCTAAGGTGTTTACCTCCCTCATGTGTCTTATACCACCCCTGTCTGCTGTCTTGCATGTCTTGTCTGTCTGTGAATGCAACCTATCCTATCCAACCTACCTCCCCAAACTTACCTACAGCCCTTCCCCAACATCGCACTCTCACCTTAAAAAAATAAAAAAGGGCATCTGTCCAGCAAAAAATAATTGCCCTATACATAGCTCTGCATTTCACCCCCATATACAGTGACATAAATCAATCTATCCTCAAATTACTCTACAAATGTATGTTGCCAACACCCCTCCCTGTGGGGTGTGAGGCTGTAAATTCCAAATTTTCCACATCATTCACAGCTGTTGCTGCAGAAGAAATGTAGAGCTATGGTCCTTTCCTACACCCATCCGTCACATCCCTAGCTACTTTTCCTAATGTTTTACCCCTGCTTGCCCCCATTTCACCACTTTCCTATCACCCTTTTTTCTTTTCTTTTTTAAAATTAGCACGGGTTTAAGTGGGAATAAGCATCACTAATCAAAGATAAAATGGACTAAGTGTCTTTTGGCATAACTTAATGTCACGCAAACCCATGTAAACCTGCTTAAAACTGCTTTAATCACTCTGTCTCAATCAGCCTCTGTTCTGTCCAGCAACAAAATAACTAGCCCTGGCAGGTCTTGAACCAAGGACTCTGTGCACTATAGTCAGAGCAACTTCCCTCTGTGCCATATGAGCTTTGAGAATTTGCAATGTTTTACAAACATATCATACATTACAGTCATTTAACATAAGGGGAAAAATACACACCCCTGGCAAGTCTTAAACCCAGAACCCTGTACATGCCAGTCACAGCAGCTACCACTACTCAACATGAGCTATGCAAATTAGTAATGTTTCAGTAAATATATCATGCAGGACGGTCATCCAACATTAGGGAATATATATATATATATATATATATATATATATATATATATATATATACATACAAGAAATCTGAACAAAGCCTTACAAAGTGAGGGGACAAAGGCCAAAAAGTAGGGACGTATTTTAAATATGGATTTTATAAGCTAGAAAGTTCCTAGAGTATCATGGTTATATATTTTCTGATACATTTCAAGTCTGAAACACAAATGATTGCCATTATTTAGTGACCTCAATTCTCACATCATCCCAGTGATTTGTCAGAAATCCACAACAGTTATGGGGAACAGACCAAAAATATGAGCTCCACATCTGGACATTCTATGAAAATCTGGACTGTTGAAAAGTATGACTGCAGTCATGTCACATAAAGGAAAAAACACTGAGAACTGCCAACCATTTCACCCAGCACCTTTTGAACTACAGTCAGACCAACACAACACTACACCAAATCAGCTCTGGGGAATTGCTCATGCATTTGCAGATATATCATGCACTACAGGGATGTAACTGTATGGAAAAACAGACATTGGTGAGAAATTGTCTACCCACAACCAATTTCACCACCATCACAGCAACATATCAGCAAGCCAACTGACCTCTAGAGTATAACGACTGTTTGAACAAACATATCCTGATTGCCAGTCATACACTATTCCTATATATACTGCCCCAAGTCACAGTGTACTTGGAATCCTGGTGTGTTAAGGGACATGTCTCAGTCTGCCCCTACAAACATATACAGCTGATAGACCACCAGCAACTGTAGCAGCATGCATAGTCAGATAGAAAAGGATCTATGACACTCACATCTGCCCCTCTCCCTACTCAGCCCAACAAACATTTACACACTACACTGCTACACAATCTTGACAGTCTCTTAATTATGGCCAGACATACATAACCCTCAACTGTACAGATTTCCACAGAATGTCCAGGGTTTGGGACCATATTTATGGCCTCTTCCTCATAAAATTTCTGGGATTCTGCTAAATCACCGGGATGATATCAGGAGTGAAGTCAGTAAATAATGATATGCCATACCTCTGAACCTCGTAGTGCAAGACATCTAGACAAAGCCTGACATACTTGGGGACAGAGACCCGCTAATAGGGACATAATTTAAATAATGGTGTTATAAACTGAAAAAAAATGCTGTGAGTGACAGGGTTTGTTTTAACATATACTTTCTGAAGGATATGAAGTCTAAAACACAAATGGATCTCATTATTTAGTAACTGCAATCCTCAGATTATTCTAGTGATTTGCCAAAAACAGACATTGTCTGAGGAACAAACCAAACATAAGAGGCAAACCTCTGGACATTCTGCGGAGATCTGTAGAGTTGAGAGGTATGTCATATACATATCAGTGTTAGACTTCAAATCACATAGAAAATGTATGTCCAGACAAACCCTGTTAATCTAGCAATTGTCTAACTGTATAACATCAATACTTACAATCTGTCCCTAATTCTGGAACTTTCTCAACCATTTTGTTGGGCTTTCTCTACAGTTCTTGTTCTAAGTGGTATTTTCACCTACCCTCTGTAATGCTGTAGCTCCCATACCTCCATAATGTCCCCTACACAGGCAAGGAAAAGGGGCAAGGCCCACATGAAGGACTTAATTATAGCACTGTGTTTCCATGCCATTGGCTAATGGAAAGACAGCACAGCTGTTCTGGATGCAATTAGCAAGTGGGACACACCAATTGGTGCACAGGCTATCACCTGCTCATGAGCATTACCTACATAAGGCAAGCTGTTGCCTATGTAAAACGGGTCTGAACCTTTGTATGAAGACAGACTGCAGCTACAGAAACCTATACCTCTGGAGTACTCTGAGAAAACACTACAGTATGTACAACAGGTATGTCAAACATTAAGCATGCAATGGAATGCAGATGGGGGATGCAATCATGGGAAATAGAAACAAGACTTGCTGGACTGACATGTTGCTCTTCAGCACCCACTGTCATCCCTGATGTCTCTGTCTGCACTTACATAGATCACATCTCTGGCCTCTGAGTCACCCCAACAAAGGTCAGCTCACATATGACTACTACTGGTGTGTCTATTGTACAATACTGACTGTGACACTGCCAGGCCAGCTACCTGGGATGTTGAAAATATTCATATGTCACTTTTGAATACTACTATGATACATATGCTTGTCTTACAAATGTAAGAGACCTATACAGATTCTGTGCATAGTAAACAACTAGTGCAGAAGTGTGTGTAGAACTGTATGTTATATACTAAGCTCATACCTTACTGCATTGATACAATATTCTCTTGTTCCTTTATTAGTTATTATCACATATTGTTAAACCTTGTCATTGTGTCTGGTCTGTATAGCACTAAGTCATCTCTTAGAGTAGTTTCATATGCACGTGGTGACACTGTATAGCTCACTCCAATAGTCTTGGTCTTGGTCACACTTACCATTTTGCTAATAGGCTCATCACACAGTAGGATTTGCTACCCTTTGTTGAGGGCCTTACAGTAGCTGTTAAAGAGATGGATTGTGGCAGTCAGTACTACCTTAAAGTCTGGGCTGAAAGGCTCATAAGTCGCATAGTTGTGCCAGACTTTACCAGGAGTGTGTGTGTGTGTGTGTGTGTGTGTGTGTGTGTGTGTGTGTGTGTGTGTGTGTGTGTGTGTGTGTGTGTGTGTGTGTGATTCAAAAGCTCCAATAGCAAAGTGTGTGCATCAGCTACTTGGGCAGAAACCCAAAGTACTGGCTGGATAGAGAGCCTGACAGATGTTTTGGCATGACCGCTCTGCTGAGATGTTAACCTCATAGGTGTGCCAGTGGGGAGTGTTATTGTGGATGTGGAGAGAGAGGGAGAAACAATCCCCACACTGACTGTGACTTCTGTGTGCTCTGAAGGATAATTGTACTTTAATGTGCATGTACTTGTCATTCTGCCATTGTGAACATCCCTCACTGGTGGTAGTGGTGAGTATTTAGGCTCCCTGATGATTGGGCTAGTGCAGGGGCGTCACACTGGTGGATACAGATGGCATATCACATCATGTACCATCATTGAGCCCCTCTCAGTCTGAGAATGATATACAGGGTTATTTCACAGATTGTCCAGGTCTCCTTGACCATTTCTGATATACTCTGCCTAGGTGAGTGTGTACTCCACATCTGTATTGGATTGCTTCATGCCTATGGCTAGCATACTTGATGACCCCTGCAGCAGGACAGCAAGTCATAGGTAGTAGTAGTGGGTGAATGCTGGCACTAGATCAGCAGCAGTGCTTACATACTATGCCTACAATTTAAGGGAATGGATATAGTACCACATATCCAGGTACCATCACTGTGCCTTCAGGGGTATGGCATGCCACAGACACATTTCCCAAACTATGTGGGCAAAACATGTATTGTTCAACTGGTGTGCAGTAATACACATTTGTCTGGCAGGGGGGTCTACATCTCTCAGGCACAAGTACACATTCCACAAACATCTGAGTGCTGAACATGTCAGACATCTATGAGGAGGTCACCCTCCAACACATATGCACTGATCTCAGTTATTGCATAGTTCAGATGTTCCTGAAATGTCCACATGCATCTGTAGGAACATTTACCTATTTGTGGGATGTAGGCTTGAAGACTTGGTACTGTAATGCTGCCCATAGGGGACACCCAGCAGTCGATAGCACTGATGTGCGGACATATAAAAACACAGTCTGTCACAGCAGACAAGCCACTTATGGTATTCCATGTACCATATTAGGTTACTTGGCTGTGGGCCCTGAGCAGCCATATCCCTAGGCCACATGCTAGCCTATGTGTATGCAAGGCAGCAGATGATGTCTCCATCCAACAGAGACACAGGTGGTATCCCAAGAGTGTATGTGCCATTATACAACTCCCCCCATTAATATTCAAAAACGTGTACGCTGATTGGTCAGCGTGCAAGTTGTAAATCAGAGTTATAGTAATGGAAAAAGGTCTGGTCACCCGGACGTTTTCCATTACTATAACTTTTTTCACACTGTTTCGCTATGTTAAACTCCTTTAACATAGCGAGACAGTTTGTAAAAAGCAACAGAGATCTTGCTTTTTCTGTTGCTTTTTTCAAAACTGTCTCGCTATGTTAAGTGGGTTTAACATACTGAGACAGCTTTAAAAAAAGCAACGGAGATTCTCCGTTGCTTTTTTTAAAGCTGTCTTGCTATGTTAAACCCATTTAACATAGAGAAACAGTTTGTAGAAAGCAACAGAGATTTTGCTTTCTCTGTTGCTTTTGCCCACAGTTCTGATGTACTGCGTAGGCATACGCATGTGCAGTACATCAGAGCTGCTGCAGAATACCAGACAGCTGCAGAAGGGCAGCAAGGAGGCATTATACAATGCCATTATTTAAGAAAAGTAATTTGTTTTCTTAAATAATGTCATTGTATAATAGCAATAACCCCCTTCTGGGTGTGGGTAATGCTGGATTTACCCACAGTTGGCTTTGTTTGGCCACTCGGGCTTCACCCTCATGACCAAACCACACCAACCGTGGGTAAATCCAGCATTACCCACACCCAGGCATGGGTTATTGCTATATTAACCAGCCAGTTGACCATGTTACACCTACAAAGGTTTAGGTAGCTACTCTGCCTGATGTGGATAGGGTGCCCATTCTCCCACAGGGTGAATGTGGGTAACACACACCCAAGCTGCCAACAAGTCTAGTCCGGGTAACTCACCAGGTGGAGGTGTTTGTGAGTCTGTGTGTGTGTGTGTGTGTGTGTGTGTGTGTGTGTGTGTGTGTGTGTGTGTGTGTGTGTGTGTGTGTGTGTGTGTGTGTGTGTGTGTGTATGTGTGTGTGTGTATCATTATAGTGCAGGTATTAACTTACATATGTTGTCTTCCCTTCACAGGGGAACATGGGGGTTGGGGGTCTCTCCCCCCTCACAACCTGATGTCAGTGTCTTAACAGACTCTGATGATGATGATGGTAATAATAATAAGGCACATGTGGGGTTGTCAGGGGCTGAATCTGTGCCATTGGTTGGCATCCCACTTTCACCCACAATGTCTCCACACACAGTCAGTATGCCCCCACATACCCAGTCCCCAGCAGCCACAGATAATGGACAGTTGGAGGTTGGTAGCATGGAACAGGATAGTGTGGTGACTATGGCAAGTGTGAGTGTAGACACTAGCCATAGCCAGAGGCCAGGCGAGGTCCCACACAGGAAGATGGACAGTGGTGCTCAAAGAAGGACTGCTGCCCATCAAGCCTCTGTTGCAAGTGTCACAGCAGGTGTCACCAGATGCATGCTTCAGTCCATCATGGAGGCACAGGCATATTCTGAATGCGACACCAGACAGATAGTCAGGGTCATGAATGCAACACTACCTGCCATGCGTGATGACCTCCATGGCCTTGGTGATGCCAGATATTATTATGTTGATGTCATGGATAGACGGTGGGGTGAGACATTGTCAGTGCTTGACAGTGCAATGTCTGTGCTGGAGTATGTGGTGGGAGTAGGGCATTGGCCATGTGGACATAGGTCAGCAACAAGATCAGCCGAGAGTCCACGTGGCTGTGCACATTCACACTCCTGTAGTGGCAGTACCACCAGCACTACCAAAGGGAGGGTGCTGCCCACACCACAACAGAGCAGGCCATGGGCAAGTGGTCCTGGCTGGTCCTGTCAGGTACATGGATTCAGCAGACAGCAGTCACCATTAGGAAGTAATACTGCATCTGGCCATGGGCCTAGTGGTGCCAGTGAGACTCTTGGCAGACAGTTCCCATGTCCGTGGTTGGAGATGGTGAATTGTACATTCTGCCATGTACGGTCCACAGCTGTCAAACATACCCCTGTGTAGGGCAACCACATGGCTTAACTGTGTGCATACAAACACTCACATATCTCTAGCACAAGTCACCACCAGACACACACAGCTCCTCTGTATGGTCCAGTTGAACACCACCCCTCCAGACATACACACACACACACACACACACACACACACACACACACACACACACACACACACACACACACATACAGTGTCAACCATATGGTCCAGCCTAGGCCTCTGACAAACCCACACCACACCCTGTGCATGTGATGGTACCTGTGCCACATCCCTGTTATCCATAGCATCAATGCAGGCATATTTTAATATGGGTCTGATACACAGGGTGAATATAATACAGTGCAGTAATAAAATAACGTGTATGGTGCTGTCTGCTGGCAATTGTTATGGTACACATCAAAGTGTATGTACCTTTGTAGCCATGATGCATTATTGCTGTTAGTACTGCTGACTGACTGTAGTCTCACGTACTGTATTCTGTTTAGATCCAGGTGCCTGTGTCTGCAGGCTGTGGGCTTGCTGACATTACCAATGATGAGTATGGCACAGTGGAAACACAGTGACCTTTTAATAGCCAAGGTATAGCTGCATATGTATATGTTTACCAGGTGTGTGTGCATGCAACAGTGTGTGAGGGACACTGGGGGCAGATGGTGTGACCTTGCATACATACCCCTTGACATGGCCAGGTAGCCTTCATACATGTCACCTGGGTGTTCTGTAGTACCACAGGCTCATACATACAGGGAAGGTTACTTGAGTACTGGCACTAGGTCAATCACAAGCCTAGCCATTTATTTAACTCCAAAAGATTCACCTATTTTGTGGGCACCAGGTAGTCACAGGGCCTTCACATGTCTGCATATTGCACACACAGGCAACACACAATGTGTGTGTGACATTATCAAATGTGGAGGGTGGGACACAACGTATAGTAATGTGACAGTTGGCAGGGCATAGCATGCCCACGGCAAATGCAACACACAGGACTTCCTCTGGTTTTCTACTATGACACCTTCTTTGTGTGACATTACCTTAGCTTACAGTATTTCTCATAACATTAAGGTGCTTCTGATGTGCAATAACCACTCTATGCAATCAGTACAGAACTGTACGACATGTTTCTTGTCCTACAGTCTTGGAACCTCTTTTCACTGTTTCAGTTGTTGTCACAGGTTACACCTTGCCAAACATTGACTGCAACCTGCAGGGTGGTGAAGATATACCTCTCAACTGTATAGATTTCCACAGAATGTCTGGATTCTTGCCTCAAATTTTTGGTGCATTTTCTCATAAACCTGTGTTTTTCTAACAAATCATTGCCAAACCATTATGGGCTGATGTAAAAAAAATAATGGCAGACATTATGATTTGCAGACTTCATACCTTTCAGACTACCTATGCTAATGCAAAACCTCTTATTCTATCACCTTTATACATTTGTAGGAGTAATATTTGAAAAGTGTCCCTATTATGTGGCTTTTGTCACCCCATTATTTATGGCTTTGTAAACACTTCATGCTGTAAGAGCTTGGGAGGTATGGGTACACATCATGGCCATACCTCTTATCTCTGCATATGTCTGCAGATTGTCCTGATCTCTGACACATAATGACTTTCCATTTGTCATAAACATGTGGTTTTCTGGCCAATGTTTTGGAAGATCATAGCAGACTGACATTGCAGATTAATGACAGATATTGTCATGTAACAACACATACTCTTTGGAAGGTGCATTCAAATGCATGACCTGTTCTGCTATCTCTTTCCCATGTGTGTTACAGCAATATGTAAAGAGTGTGCTCAGTGTTTGTTGTTTGCCCCAGCTTCCCATATGGCTTTAACCAGATATCTTTCTGTGAGTGGTTGAGAGGTATGCTGGTTCATACATATATACATACATACATACAGACACACACACACACACACACACACACACACACACACACACACACATGCACACACGTGCACAAACACACACACACACACCCACACACACACACACACACACATTCATGACCTACCCTTGCTGATAGCCGAATCTCTACTTGCCCAGTTTTACAAACAATACTTCTAGATACATAACAGAAACACCACAGAGGTAATGTAGTGTTGCAGTGTCTGCCACTACTATTCAGGTGGGTGACAATTGCAAGAGCTATTAGAATTGCCAATGGTGGGTTCAAAGGCCCTTAACATGTTAGAGCCACCTGAAACACACACACACACACACACACACACACACACACACACACACACACACACACACTGTTGCATGGAGACATGCATTGAAACACACATGCACACAGAGATGACACTTCTCATATTAGATGACCCACCCATCCTTTTATGTACAATACACAGTGCTATGACGATTGCATGCTCCACAGTGCCTTTGTGTTAGACACTGCATAACTGTGCTTGTAAGGTGGATGACATCTGGGGGAGTTAACAGGGTGGAAGAGGCATACAAAATGGCATAACCATCGCATACACATAGTAAAGACAGCCACAGGGGATATGCATGCAGTAACACATACACACTTGCCAATAGATTACTAACCATAAATATCCACTTGTACGTACTATAGTTCTACATGCACATTACATGCACCGCAGAGGTTTTATGCTGGGGACATAACCTACTACCTCTTATATCAAATAATCTTGGGAATGCCATCATGGATGGTGGGATATAACACCCAAAATAGCAACTCGTCTCATATATTGCTCTTACATACCTGGACAAGTGATAGAGTAATGGACTTTGTATCAGCATGATGTTTTATACATGTACAACATCTGATGCTGACATGTCTGTCACTACAGTAACTGTGACATATTTTGCAATGGCTACTCATAAATGCCCATTTGTTAGGGGACACAGACCACATATACGTTGCAAACATCTGGATATTCCATATACATCTGTACATATGACTGGTATGGCCTGTATAGTTAACATGGTGCATGTAAGGCAGATGCCATTAACAGCCTCCTTAAAGTATTGCCATGGGGAGAGAGTCAACAGGCCTTAAAATTGTATGACCAACACACACAACAGCCACAGGGGATATGCTTCACACGCAAACACACACAGTATTATAGTTGCCAGTACTGAGATTGGAACCCTTACTTATCTAAGTATTTGTACTGTAGTATTACACAGTTATTGCATGTGTCACAGAGCTTAAAGGGCTGAAGTATGTATACAGGTACTTCTAAGGTGAATGACATCAGCGGGCCTTGTAAAGTAGGAAGATGGGAAGTGTGCTGGTGGAACATGCTTCAAAATGGTATAACCCACACCTCCAGAGGGTATGGTTCTCACCCAAACAGACACAAACACACAGACACACACACACACACACACACACACACACACACACACACACACACACACACACACACACACACACACACACACAGGATATGATTCTCTCACACTCACACACACTTGCCAGTATTGGGTTTAGAACCCCTCCCTACCAAGTTATTTGTACTATAGTGTTATGCAGTTATCACATGTGCCACAGAGATTATAGGGTTGAAGAGTGTCCCAAGGTACTTCTAAGGTGAATAACATCACCAACCTTTGTAAAGTATGGTAATGGGAAGTATATTTGGTGGGAAAGGCCTCAAAATATTTTAACCTACAAACATACACACATGTGCACACACACACACACACACACACACACACACACACACACACACACACACACACACACACACACACACACACACACACACACACACACACACACACACACACACACTCACACACATTTGCCAGAACTGAGATTAGAACCCCTGCCTATCTAGTTGTTGATACTAAACTGTTACATAGTTACTGCACCACAGAGCTTATAGGGCTGATGGCTGTCCAAACATACTTCTGAGGTAACTGACATCAGCAGGACTGCTAAAGTAGAGCAATGGGAAGTGTACTGGGCAGGAATGGCCTAAAACTCTTTCGCTTATAGCACCGCACACACTTACATTTGTCAGGACTGAGATTAGAACTTACTTATCTAGCTATTTGTACTACAGTGTTACACAGTTATCGCATGCACCACAGAGCTTACAGGGATGACAAGAGTCCAAAGGTACTTCTAAGGTGAATGACATCAGCAGATCTTGTACAGTAGGGCAATGGGAAGTATACTGAGTGGGAAAAGCCTCATAATACTTTAACCTACAAACACACACACACACACACACACACACACACACACACACACACACACACACACACACACACACACACACACACACACACTGTTGCATGGAGACATGCATTGAAACACACATGCACACAGAGATGACACTTCTCATATTAGATGACCCACCCATCCTTTTATGTACAATACACAGTGCTATGACGATTGCATGCTCCACAGTGCCTTTGTGTTAGACACTGCATAACTGTGCTTGTAAGGTGGATGACATCTGGGGGAGTTAACAGGGTGGAAGAGGCATACAAAATGGCATAACCATCGCATACACATAGTAAAGACAGCCACAGGGGATATGCATGCAGTAACACATACACACTTGCCAATAGATTACTAACCATAAATATCCACTTGTACGTACTATAGTTCTACATGCACATTACATGCACCGCAGAGGTTTTATGCTGGGGACATAACCTACTACCTCTTATAATAAATAATCTTGGGAATGCCATCATGGATGGTGGGATATAACACCCAAAATAGCAACTTGTCTCATATATTGCTCTTACATACCTGGACAAGTGATAGAGTAATGGACTTTGTATCAGCATGATGTTTTATACATGTACAACATCTGATGCTGACATGTCTGTCACTACGGTAACTGTGACATATTTTGCAATGGCTACTCATAAATGCCCATTTGTTAGGGGACACAGACCACATATACGTTGCAAACATCTGGATATTCCATATACATCTGTACAGATGACTGGTATGGCCTGTATAGTTAACATGGTGCATGTAAGGCAGATGCCATTAACAGCCTCCTTAAAGTATTGCCATGGGGAGAGAGTCAACAGGCCTTAGAATTGTATAACCAACACACACAACAGCCACAGGGGATATGCTTCACACACAAACACACACAGTATTATAGTTGCCAGTACTGAGATTGGAACCCTTACTTATCTAAGTATTTGTACTGTAGTATTACACAGTTATTGCATGTGTCACAGAGCTTAAAGGGCTGAAGTATGTATACAGGTACTTCTAAGGTGAATGACATCAGCAGGCCTTGTAAAGTAGGAAGATGGGAAGTGTGCTGGTGGAACATGCTTTAAAATGGTATAACCCATACCTCCAGAGGGTATGGTTCTCACTCAAACAGACACAAACACACACACACACACACACACACACACACACACACACACACACACACACACACACACACGATATGATTCTCTCACACTCACACACACTTACCAGTATTGAGTTTAGAACCCCTCCCTACCAAGTTATTTGTACTATAGTGTTATGCAGTTATCACATGTGCCACAGAGATTATAGGGTTGAAGAGTGTCCCAAGGTACTTCTAAGGTGAATAACATCACCAGCCTTTGTAAAGTATGGTAATGGGAAGTATATTTGGTGGGAAAAGCCTCAAAATATTTTAACCTACAAACATACACACATGTGCACACACACACACACACACACACACACACACACACACACACACACACACACACACACACACACACACACACACACACACACACACACACACACACTCTCACACACATTTGCCAGAACTGAGATTAGAACCCCTGCCTATCTAGTTGTTGATACTAAACTGTTACATAGTTACTGCACCACAGAGCTTATAGGGCTGATGGCTGTCCAAACATACTTCTGAGGTAACTGACATCAGCAGGACTGCTAAAGTAGAGCAATGGGAAGTGTACTGGGCAGGAATGGCCTAAAACTCTTTCGCTTATAGCACCGCACACACTTACATTTGTCAGGACTGAGATTAGAACTTACTTATCTAGCTATTTGTACTACAGTGTTACGCAGTTATTGCATGCACCACAGAGCTTACAGGGATGACAAGTGTCCAAAGGTACTTCTAAGGTAAATGACATCAGCAGATCTTGTACAGTAGGGCAATGGGAAGTATACTGAGTGGGAAAAGCCTCATAATACTTTAACCTACAAACACACACACACACACACACACACACACACACACACACACACACACACACACACACACACACACACACACACACACACACACACACACACACACACACACACACACACACACACACACACACACACACACAGGCAGGTGATGTGATATTACAACCCCTATATCAGTACTATTACACAATGGAGCTCAGCTTCATGTTGGCACATGTGACTGTTTACAGCTGGTAAGCAACTGTGCACAGCAGGACATCACCCTATGCTTTTCAGCATATCCCTATGACTCACCCTCTGTGTGTGTCTCACTGTGTGTCTCTCTCTCTATCACTGTCTGTCCCTCTCTTCCCTATGTCTATGTGTGTGCATGCTTGAAATATCGTTATATGTTGCCCATGTATATGTGTGCGTATCACATGCAACAAATGCAGATATATCACATATGGGCCACCTACAGCTAGCTGAGAGTAGTCCTGTCTAATGGATGTGGGTAGTGTCAGTTAAGGTATACATAGCTGCCTGTATGCAAAGACATCTATGCACAATACAGTTATATAGTCCAATGTAGGTTTAGACATGGGCTGTAATTCTCTAATGTGGGAGCATGCCCATTATGACCTTTTATAGTGAGAGTGGGACTCCATTCCAGAGATAGTTGTATTCCGCTTTGGGGTTTTGTGTGCTACAGTCATACCTCTCAACCTGTTAGTGCAAGGTATCTAGAGATAGCCTGCAAAAATTGGGGGACAATGGGCCAAACATAGGGTGATGCTGTAAATATTGCTCATATTAATGTGGAAAGTTGGTAGTGTACAGGGTTTGTTTTAGCAGGCATTTTCTGATGTATATGACATCTGACACTGAAATGTATTGTGTCATTACTTACTGAAAAAAATCCTCAGAGCATCACAGTGATTTACCTGAGAAATACAAGATGTATGATGCACAGACTGAAATTATGAGCCAAACTATAGACATACTTGTCCGATCCGGCCATTTGAGAGGTGTGGCTACAGCCAATCAGTTGATGAAGCTGTGTAAACATTCCAGCACCTTAGTGATACTGTCTGAGGATCACCTGCTTATGTATTATTCTTCTTAATTGAAAAGTCATATCCTGGTGTGACATCATACCTCTCAACTGTACTGTTTTTTGGAGAATGTCCATATGTTTGTCTCATAATTTGGCCCGTTTTTCATGAAATTGTGGTTTTATGGCAAGTTAGTGGCAAATAATTAAAAAGACTGATGTTAGAAAATAATGACAGAACATTTGAGTTTCAGACTCCATAACCTTCAGAAAACTCATGCTAATGCAAAACCTATTATTCCACCAACTTTCTAAGTTTGTGGGAGCAATGATTTAAATATCATCCCTATTTCTGGGCCTTTGTCCCACTTTTATTTATAATCTTGTCCAGATTTCTTGCTCTAAGAGGTGGAGAGGTATGGGTGTGGTTACAGAGTGCATTCTGCTGAGCAGAAATGTCCATTACATGTGTGGTATATTCCACATAGCACTGTGATTTCCAGATATGTCAGTGGCAGAGCAGTATGGAGTAATGTGGTGAACCAGTGACAGGCATTTGTTTATAGGTTGATAGGTTGATATGAGGCTAATAGGCCCTGAAGCCCTTATAACCCTTGCAGATGAGAGTGTAGCCCTTGTTAAGACATGTCAACACCCAGAGCCCCTGTCCAGCAAGGACACAGGTGGAATCACAGGACTTTATTTTCTGTTTCCCATGCACTTATACAGGGAACACTTCACAAGGGGCATTGAGGTACTCGGCTTGATGTGGACAGGGAATGTATTCCACAGAAACGGGAGTCTGTAGGACACATATCTGTCACACCAACAAGCCCTATTGATATCACAGACCAGGTTGATGCTGCACCTACAGGCTGATTGAGTAGGCCTTGACTTCCAGATATGCACAGTCCCATCAAATCAGGGTCTGAATTGCTTTGTATGCCAGACAGAGGTCATCGCTAAGGAGTCTGTATGGAAGTGAGTAGAGGAACAGTGCTGTTAGCCTATTTGTGTAGGGTGGTGTTTGGGTTCCTGGATTCTCCTTCTGAGGTACCTCTGTGGTCTCTCCAGCTGCTGCATGTGCTTTGTGGGTACATGCCAAAGGGGGAGTTGTACAAAATAATTGGCCTTATAAGGTCAGAATACATGGATCTTCTGACCCCTTTGTCCCTGGATGAGATACCCTTAATTTTTTGTTGGCCCATCTATGAAGCTTTCTGTACAACATGCTCAGACTTCCAGTTGCTATCAACCTGGGTGTCCAAATGCCTCACTACTGATTGCGTATGTAGGACATTGTTGTTAATGTGATAATATGTGGGGATGTCAGTCTCCCCAAAGGGGATGATGATGCATCTGCAGGCATTCAGCTTGAAGCCATGTTTCTGGCAGCAGTCATTTGTTCTGGTGAGACCCTGTTGTTGGACGTCCACATCACTTTGGGTATTGATGACTGTTCCGAGCTTGCAGTCATCTGCCAACTTGGTCAGCCATAGGCCAGTGTTTTTGGCCTGCATCTCAGGGAAGCATATTCCATATACCAGAGGCCCCCAGACCGATTCCTGGAGTATGCCACTCATTATGGGTATACTGCTTGACTTGGCTACCCCTTCATATGATTATGTGGGTTCTATCAATGAACCAGTTTGCTACCCATCTGGTAACATACGGATTGCTGCCTAGTTGACAGAGTTCATGTAGTATGGCCAAGTGGAGAACAGTGTATAAGGCTTTGGCCTAGTCAAGTTGATGAGAGTGCACTATCTTTCCATCATCCATGCCTTTGTTGGCTGTCTCAGAGAAGTCATCCAGAATTCATTGACATACCTCCCCTTCAGAAAGGCAGACTGTGTGGGGTCAAGTATTTGGAGTTTGCCAATGTCCCTGTTAATGAGGTCCATGATAATCCATGATGATCCATAATGATAATACCTCAGATGGTTAGTGTTGCTATGTTTTTATGAGGCTACATGTTGGCCCTAGCTGTCAACCTGTCACAGACTGACATCTGTACAGGCCCATATATGACAGTCAGACACAGGCCCACACATGGGGAAAGGTTGTTAATAATGCTCTCACAAACATAGACAGCTGGGAGACCGGTTTGGTATAAGCTTGCGTTTTCTTATGGGTATGACGTCTGCTTCTCTACTGTCTGCCATTGATGTTTTGACATGAACCTTTCTTGTTTGGCACATAGTTTTGCAGACAAATGCAATGTTAAGACAAGCAGATGAGATATAGAAGGCATACTTGTGATCCTTCTGTGACAGCCTGTCATTCTACTGGTATGGATGGTGGCCAGTGCCCTGTTAGTGCTGACACAGTAAGGTGGCAGCCATTTAACACCTGGCAGTACACTGACTTTCAGGTACCTGCTTTCCTACTAGGCACTGTGTAAGTTACTCCGAGCTGTGTACTGTCCATATGTTTGTCCCCCTGTCCCTGAGTTGTCCAACATTCTTGCAGTAACAGATATTGACTTCTGGACAGTGTGTGCAGCTACTGCTATAGGTGTAGTTGCATGCAAAATAGTTGGCACAGAAGGTCTTGGAACATGGACCCTGCCAACCACAGCACTGTACCTAGGCCACTAAGCCACAACAGCCAAGAGTAAGTGCTGTCCACCGCCTGATAGTATTAACTATGCATATACGTAGCTCATTGACCCCTGCATATTGTGGACATGCAACAAGTTATCAAGTTGATTGGGACAGCCCTGGAAATGTGTACTCTGCTACTATTACACTATAAACATACATGTTACTGCATTTCTATGGGGATATGCATGCGTTGGGGGGCATACCTGTCAACTGTACACATTTGCACAGACTATGCAGATGTTGGCTTTACTTTTTGGCTCCATTTAGCATTGTATTGTGCCTGTCTTGGAGAATACTGGCATATCACTTAAGACCAAAGGTTAGAATGTAATGGCAGATATTTGAGTTTCAGACTTCCTACCCTTCAGAGACTTCATGCAACTGCAAGACCTGCTGTGATATCATTGTGCAAGTCTATACGAGGACCTTTTCGTCATTGTCCCTATTTGTGGGCCTTTGCCAGACATTTCTTTATGGTTTTCTATGGCTGACTTGCTGGGAGAGGCTGAGGGGTGTGTATGGGACCCCAACATTGACATCCATGCATCTGACCTATGACTCCCCCAATTTATTTGTTTCCACATACACTGCAGTGAGTTTTGTCACCTAGAGGGCTACTGCATACACTGTGGAAGCCAGTTTTGGGCAGACATTTCTGTTGCCCCACATAGCTGTCAGTTATCTGCTGCTATCCTGGAGGGCACCACATTCCCTTGTATACATGCAGCAATACCTTAGATATACTACCAAAACATACTACTTCATTCATATATTGTTAAGAAGAGTGACTTATCTTGTGCCTGCGGCAGTTGTGAGGATGGTGCTTTAGGGCTGACTCTGTCAGATGCACACAGTACACAGCCTATACATGGTAAGGTACAGGTAGTGTGATGTGTGTGGCATCTATTTTACTGTGTGTGCAAGTCAGAGAAAGGTATCAGCCCCTGAGTCCCTAGGGTGTCAGTGCATGTGTTATGCATTGCCTCTTTGCCAAGGCCAGGCAATACTGGGCACACCTATGTCTACCTACAGGGGCAGGATTGGGGGGTACCCTCCTCCAAGTCCCCCTGTGCCTGTGGAGACCTTGGCAATGGTGGGGGGCTGTGTGCCCCTTCCCTGTGATGTTCCTGCTGCAGCTGTTTCCGCAGGATCATATTGTGTAGCATGGCACATACTATGAATATGTGTGCACATGTGGCAGGAGAGTACTGGAAGGCTCCACCAGATATGTCAAGGCAGCTGAACTGTGACTTGACCATCCCAAACACATACTCTATAATGTTCTTAATTTGTGTGTGTGCCTCATTATGGCATTCTTCAGTGGGTGTGTTTTTGTATTTCTGATGGGTGTCATCATCCATGGCTCCAGTGCAGGCCAGCATCCCCCACAAGATGGCTATACAGGATGTCCCCCCTTGCAAATGACTGGTACAGCTGTGAGGCATGCCAGATATGGTGGTCATGATAGCTTCTAGGGCTGCCAGCAAACACATTGATGATGATCCCCTAGGCATTGCACATGGCCTGGCAGTTGATGGAGTGATAGCCCTTGCAGTTGACGTATACTCTACTGTCTTCACCGGGTGGTGCTTTGATGGGAATGTGAGTGCAGTCTATGGCATCCAGTACCTCCGGGTAGTCTACTACAAGGTGAAAGAGATTCATATTGCTGGTCCTCTCCTCAGGGGTGCTGGGGAATTAAATGTGCTCTCTGGCATGTGGTAATATGGCATCCAGGAACTGGTGGAGTACCCTGGATGCGGATGCCTGTGAGACTCCCATGATGTCCCCAGTAAGTCTTTGGAAAGTACCTGTAGCTAGTATTCTTAAGACTACACATACCTTGGTTTCAACTGGGATGGGTTCCCTTCTGTTGTCTCTGGGTCTGAGGTGAGGCTGGCAGAGCTCAGTGAGTCGCTGAAATATCTCCTTGTCCACCCTGTAATGCTTTAGTATCTCCAGATAATGTAGCCCCTGGAAGGTTACCCTGGGTCTGAACACTCTTCTCCTCCTTGGTCTGAGCCAGTTGTCAGCATTATCCTCATCACCACCCTCAGTCTGTAACACATACAGATGTAGCAAAGCAGCAGCAGCCCCTATCATTTTGTCAGTTAAAATTCCCGAGTGTGTACACCAATGGTGTAGTTTGTGGGGAAAAAAACAGACTGACAGGTTTTTGCATACTTTATACTGGTGTGCTGTAGATGCTGCCTGTGTGATTGGCAGACTATGACACATTCCACCTCCCAGCTTTATTATTGAAGGGTTTGAATGGGCCACTGTGAGTGGCAGAGTCCGTATTAGTGATTTGTAGTTCATTTCCTTTATTCTGCTATTTCTTTTGTTTTTTTTTCTCTATTTCTGTTGTGTTTAAGCCACATGGCACACCACACAAACTGTTTTAGCTAGTGTAAACATTGCTGAGCAGAAAAGGCCTTCCCCTGGACACAAACATGC
>NC_056745.1:1247518825-1247556325 GCF_019279795.1 Protopterus annectens
TTTGCCAATGATCTGCTAGAAAACCACAATCACACTTTCTAAGTTTGTAAGAGCAATAATTAAAATATGTCCCTATGTGTCCCTTTACAATTACCCATACTGTGACTGAGAAGGAGTACAGATACATGCAAATAAAGTGGGTTTATGATTTTTTTTCTATTCTAAGGTATGTTTAAGCATAGCTGAGCAGGTGTGTGCATTATGGCCTTCTGCCCAGCATTGCTTAAACATCCCATAGGAGATAAATAAAAATATACAGCTGAAATCCTCATGCTGAGATAGTGTAGTGGTTAGAGTCCCAGCTTTGCATGAAGGAGTTCAAGTATCAAAACAGCCAGTTTATTTTTACATGGGAAAGCAGTGTTAAAAGTATAAATTTAACTTTAAATTATATAGCAATTGATATTTGTCAACCAGGATGGTGCAGCTGGTCTAAAATGTAAGTGTGAGTGCATATAACATGTGAAATCACCCATGTATACACAAGTGTCCCTTACAGTATAGTCACACCCCATGGTAATATAATGAAAGCACATAGATGAATGTCATGTAAAGTAAATCATATACACTTACTAATATGTCAGTAATCATTAAGTCATTATCTTGATATTTTTCTAAAATGAAAAGTGAGCAATGGTGAGCAGTGCTCAAATATGTTAAGCCGGTGTAAGCATTGCTTAAATGTGAATGCTAAGCAGGAGTCAGCTCAGCTAAACAGATTTGCGCAGTAGTAAGCAATGTTCAGCAATTACTCCTTTAAGCACTGTTCAACCCAGCTTAGTGGGTTTGTGCATTGTTAAGCTGTGCTCAGCATTTTTGAAATGGTCCAATGACAGCAAAGAGTGGGAATATGGCCTTATTTAAACCATGCAGGTGGGAATCCAGCCATAACCTGTTTAATTTGATCTCTGCAGGAACATGTCTGGTGTTGAAGAGGGAGTGCACTTTCGGGCACAGTACTGAGGCATCCTGGAGTCTAGGGTCATGGCTGGACTCCTCATAGAATACCATGATGACAGACTGCTGCAGGGCCAATCCCGAGCTAAAGCATAGGAAGGGGGAGCTCTTGGCCCAATGGATCCAAAATGCACAAGACCAGCATGTTCCAGCAGTTTGTAAGTATCCCAGATATAGCTGTACCAAATTTTAGCCTGAGTATGTGATAGACTGGTATGCATAATGTTTGTTTCTCATCCCTACAGCTTCAACAGAGAGGGCTATGAACATTGAGGACCATGCAGACAGACTGACAAGGCTGTGCCAACAGGGTGGTTAGCACAGATCTATCTTGCAGTATATAGTGCCATAAAGTAGAAAGAGTACATTGCTTACGGCCAGTATGTACATTGTGTACTGTGTCTAATGAATAAAACACATTTGTCACACTAATTCTTATCCACAGGATGTCCATTAATAAAAGTGTCAATTCCCTGTAATAAGAATATACAACAAACTGTTGTGTTTACTCTGGTATGTTGTTGCATAAATGGAATGTGTACAGGTTCTTTACAGCAAATATGACATTGATAGCATGAAATAACTGAGGCTGTTCTGGGAAACAGCTAGTATGCATTGCAGTCTTGTGTTAACCTTCGCTTTCCAGGTTGTATTATTTCAAAGGAGTAATACACAGTACAATAACTATCTGCCATGCATGAATTTTCAGGATTACAAGTCAGACTGTCCAACCCAGAAAGTATTAGACATAAATCAGTCAAGCATGAAACAGCAGTTCCCCAGTAGCTCCGTGTGATGGAAAATAGTATTGTTGTTCATTTTAGCACACCCAGACATGGTTTGAATCCAGGGAGTGTCACTGAGATGCATATATATACAGCAGAAACCCTAATATTTGTAGAAACAGTCAGAAAGTGTTAACAGATATTTTCTCCACAGGCCTCACAGGTAAAGAAATGTGTGTATTTGCTATATGAAGGGTATAATAACACACCAGAATATGTGTAGAAACAGTCAGGAAGTGTTAACAGATATTTTTCCACAGCTCTTACAGGTAAAGAAATGTGTATAGTAGCTGTATGAAGGGTATACTAATACACCTGAATAGTTGCAGAAACATTCAGATATTGTTAACAGATATTTTCTCCACAGGTCTTACAGGTAGAGTAATCTGTGTATTAGCTGTATGAAGGGTATATAAATACACCGTGTACCACTGTCCAACCCTATATGCCTGCAAATGACAGCAGGATAGGTACATACATTATGCCCTCTCCCTGATACATGTCTTTCAAGTGTCATGCTGTCACAGTTAGTGGTCACTGCTGCCAGTCACCTTGGACACAGATAGGAATCCAGGTGAATTATGCAAGTAGCAGACTCACACAACATTGCAGGGTACCCCTTCCTTTGTCAGGTATGTAACCCTGACATGTACAAGCCCCCTCCAGTAAAGTAGCCACAGGATACCCAGTCTGCCCCATACCATTCCAGGTTGACAGTCTAACAGGTATGTATGTGCCACAGAAGCTATGAGCCATAGGTAGATGTAAAATGAGGGTAGACCTGTAGAGTATTTAGCAGTACTGTTGTGAAAAATAGAAGCAGATACAGTTGTTAATGGACCTTTTATTCTCTCCCCCACCTGTCATCTGCATCAACTGTTTCAAATCTGTTGGATTGGGTTAATGGGAACACCCACACATGCTGTTATAACTAATTTTGAAATGTGTTGTTCGTGATTAACCCATATATCTTGGAAAACCACAACACCATGGCATGTTGGGGAAAACAGATCCCGGCAGATCTGCCTGTACCATCCCATCTGGCCGTGGCACCGGTCCCCAGACATCTGGGACCCAACCCAAAGCATCCTCCTCCTCCTCCTCTGGTCCTGTACCACCTTTGGGTGGAACCACCTCAGATGACGGGTTCGGTCCTCCCCAGGCGCAGGCATGGAGATGAGCCCATCACCCACCGACACTTCCGGTGTATGATGCACAGCATCATCCACTCAGAGTTAGGTGGGCAGCTGCGCCAGATGGAGGGTCGCCTAGCACACATCAAGGGGCAGACCGCCCCTCTTGTCCAGCCCCCAACACAGCCACCTTCAGGGCCGTGAAGGTGCAGTGGTGACTGCTCATGGGTGGGGACCTCAGTCCCACTGCATCCATTTGTGGGCTCATGGGCCTCTGATCCCCAACCACCCTCCCCGTCCAAGGTGTTTAACCCCCTCATGTGTCATATACTGCCCCAGTCTGCTGTCTTGTGTGTCTTGTCTGTCTGCAAATGCTACCTATCCTACCCAACCTACCTTCCTAAATATACCTACAACCCTTCCTCAACATCCCAGTCCTTACCTAAAGAAAAAAAAGGGCATCTGTCCCACAAAAAAATCATTGCCCCATGCATAGCTCATTTCAGCCCCATGTACAATGAAATTAATCAATGTACCCACAAATTATCCTACGAATGTCTGTCACCAAGACCCCTCCCTGTGGGGTGTGAGGCTGTAAATTCTAAATTCTACACATTATTCACAACTGTTGCTGCAGAAGAAATGTAGAGTTATAGTCCTTTCCTACACCCATCCTGCACATCCGTAGCTGTTTTTTCTAATGTTTTACCCCCTGCTTGCCCCATTTCACCATTTTACTATCACCCTTTTTCTTTTCTTTAATTAAAATTAAAGCAGGTGTAAGTGGGAGTAAGAGGTGTTAAATTAAGTTAAGAGGATTTAACCATCTGTTAGCATCACTTAGCTCCACGCAAAACCACGTAAACCCATTTACAACTGCTTAAAAGTGTCTTAATCACTCTGTCTCCATCAGCCCTTGTTCTGCCCAGCAACATAATAATTAGCCCTGCCAAAGCTTGAACACAGGACCCTGTCCACTACAATCACAGCAATGTACCTCTACACCATCTGAGCTGTAGCAATTTGTAATCTTTTTACAAACATATCATGCACTACAGTCATTTAACATAAGGGAAAAATATAAATCCGTAGTACTCTTATATACATATATATGTATATAGGTATATATGGGTCTACCTGATAACACTGACATGTCAAAACACCGACAGCGAAATAACCGATGTGAAAAAAAAATGTCAAAAAAAGAAAGTTCAAAAACACGAAACTTCACATGCCCGACAAACCAAAATCCCGACAATCAACGAAACAAATACTTTTCCCAAAAAAACACACACACAACACAAGCACACCAAAAACCTTACAAACCTACACTAAATCTTACATACACAACTATCTAAGCCCTAACCTTAACCCAAACCATAACCCTAAGGTCAGTCACTATCGCACACTTACCTTACCCGCACCCTAACCCTAACTCACTTAATCCACCCCTAACCCTTAACTCTGTCACTATCGCACACTTACCTCACCCACACCCTAACTCTAACTCACTTAATCTGCCCCTAACCCTCAAGTCCATCACTATCACACACTTACCTTACCCGCACGCTAACTCTAGCTCACTTAACCTGCCCCTAAACCTGAAGTCTGTCACTATCGCACACTTACCTGACCTGCACCCTACCCTAACATCCGTCACTATCACACACTTACTTTACCCACACCCTGACCCTAACATCCATCCCCATCGCACACTTACCTTAACATGTTGGTGTTCTCAGCATCGGAATTCTCAACTGTCGGTCTTCTCCATTGTCACTCTTCCGGTTTCAGTGTCCTCATCATCTGTGTTGTGCACTTTCAGCATTATCAGGTAGACCCGTATATATAAATATATATATATATATATATATATATATATATATATATATATATATATATATATATATATATATATATATATATATATATATATATATATATATATATATATGTAAAACCAACCTCTTACTATGAGACATCTGCAAAAAACCTGACAAAGTGGGGAGGATAAAGGGCGAACAATAGCAACATCTTTGAAATATGGCTGTTATACATGTAGAAGTCTGCCAGAGTAGCATGGTTTGATTTAACATATAGTTACTGATAGATTCCAGGTCTGAAACACAAATTAATGTCATTACGTACTAATGTCAATGCTCACATCATCCCAGTGAATTGTCAGAAACCCACAACCTTTATGAGGAACAGACCAAACATATGAGCCAAGCACCTGGACAGTGTCTAGACATATGGACAGTGAAGAGGTATGCTGCAGTCATGTAACAGAAGAGAGAAAACACTGAGAGCTGCCAACCATTTCAGCCAGCACCTTCTGAACCACAGTAAGAGCAACACGGCACTACCCCAAATCAGCTCTGGGGAATTACCTATGTATTTCCAAATATATCATGCACTACATGGATGGAAATGTAGGGAAATACAGATACTGGTGTGAAAATGTCCACCCACAACCAACTGCACCACAGTCACAGCAACATACCAATATCCCAAATGAACTCTAGAGTAGAATGACTGAACAAACATATCCTGATTGCCAGTCACACACTACACTGATATATACTGGCCCAGCTCACAGTCTACTGGGAATCCTGAGGTGTTACGGCACATTTCCCAGTTTGACTCTACAATCATATACACCTGATAGACCACCAGCAACTGTTGCAGCATGCACAATCAAATAGAAAAGGATCTATGACACTGACGTCTGCTACTCTCTACTTAGCCCAATAAACATTTACACACAGCAATGCTACACAATACTGGCAGTCTGTTAACAATAGCCACACATGCACAACTCTCAACTGTACAGATTTCCACAGGATGTCCATGATGTGGGACCATATTTATGGCCACTGCTACATACCACTTACAGGAGTCTGCTAAGTCACTGGGATAATACCAGGAGTGCAGTCACTAAATAATGATATACCATACATCTGAACCTCTTACTACAAGACATTTAGACAAAGCATGACATACTTGGAGGACAGGGGGGCAGAAAGAGGGAAATATCTCACATAATGGTGTTACAACTGAAACAGTTACTGGTGTCACAGGGTTTGTTGTAACCTAACATCCCTGAAGGATATGATGTCTGAAATACTAATGGATGTCAACATTTACTGACTAAAGTTCTCACATTATCCTACTGATTTCACAAAAACAGAAGTTGTCTGAGGAACAGACCACACATAACAGGCAAACCTCTGGGCAGTCTGTGGACATCTGGACAGTTGAGAGGTATGTCAGAGACATATCACTGTCAGATGCCAAGTGACGCATAAAATGCATGTCCAGACAAACTCTGTTAATCTAGCAATCCTCTATGTGTATAACACCTATACTTACTTACAATCTGTACCCATTTATGGAGCTTTGTCTCCCATGTTGTTGGGCTGTCTCCACATGTCTTGTCCTGAGAAGTATTTCCACCTACTATCTGTGAAGCTGTAGCCCCACACCTCCGTAATGTCCTCCACACAGGCAAGGAAAAGGGGCAAGGCCCACATGAAGGGCTCAATTATAGCACTGTGTTGCTATGGCGTTGGCTAATGGAAAGACAACACAGCTGCTCTGGATTCAAGTAGCAAGTGGAAGACACCGATTAGTGTGCAGGCCATCATCTGCTCATGCACATTACCTACAAAAGGCAAGTTGTTGCTTATGCAACACAGGTCTGAACCCATATACTCAAAGACAGACTGCAACTACACAAAACTAACCATTTGCATTACTCTAAGGAAACTCTTCAGCACTATAACAGGTATGTCAATCAAGCAAGCTTTTAATGGGATGCAGAAGGGGATGAAATAATGTCAAATAGGATGTTAAAGACTACATCGCAACAAGACCTGCTGGACTCACTAATCAACATGAGCAGCCACTGTAGCACTCCTACAGTGTCATCCTCCTTCATAAGATTTCACCACATAACCATCACTGCTCAGGTCACCATCTCCCCTGCCCCCCCTTGTCAGGGTCAAACAAAATTAACTTTACACAAATTACTATAAATCTCCTCCAAGCAGGTAGAAGTAGCTTCACAGCCAACATTCCATCAGTTGCAAGTAGCAGTAGTGTCCAGGCCCACACCACAATACTATGTGGGCACATACATAGCTGTATGGACTCAGCAATACTTGACATGACAACATCATCTCCCTCAAGGTAGGGTAAACTTCCATAATGGACAGCAGCAATGCACAAATACCATACTAGGTGGAAATAATTGTGGTATAAGGCCAAGAAGGAACAGGTGCCTTATTGGAAACAATGCCACCTTGGTCTGCACAAGCAAATAAGGTCACAGGTGAATTACCCTAAGGATATCTTTGAGTGCAAATTGGACACATCCACCAAGGCCACCCACTAGGCCTTCCACACATGTGTCTGCAAGCCCAGAGGCAACACAAAAATCTGTTCTGTAGTGGTGGTGAACACCACATACACATACGGCATAGATATAGGCAATCTGCTGCAGACAGGTGAAGTGTAAACATCATCCTCCTTTCCCCCATCAGTACACTTGTGCATGCACAGCACCTGCCCCCCTCCACTCATCATCAGGAAATAGGTCCATAATGCCCTCTCAAAGGTAACACACAGAAGTCTCCATAGGCCTGATACATCCCTGGCTACATCCTCCATGAACACAGGCATGGGCTCTCAGATCTATTCTGCACTGTAGTCAGTCAACGGCCAACACCTGAGCACCACTGTCATCCCATCTGCACAGAGGACAACCGCTGTCATCCCTGTACACAAAGGTGGAGAAATCCACTGACCCAACCAATCATATGTGCATCAGCCTAATTAGTCTGCTCTGCAAGAGCATGGAATGCAATATCAAGGACATTATGAACAGGGACATTGGCAACATCAAAATGCCTGAGTCCACACAGCATGGTATTGTCAAAGAGAGATCAGGCCTGTTAAACCTGGCCATCCTCTCTGAAGTGGTCAGCAAACACAAGGATGAGGGGAAGATGGTGACCAATGCCTACCTTCACCTAGGCCAATTCTCTGACAATAATCACCAGGTGGCCAGGTTACGTATGCCTACACAGCTAGGCATCAACCTGTATGTTACCAGATGGGTAGCTAACTGGCCCAATGATAGTACCCACTCAGTCAAAGTAGTGGAAGCCATCTCTAGTAGTAGAATCTTCTAAAGCAGTGTATCCCAAGGATCAGTCTGAGGGCCTCTACTGTTTGGGATATATATATCTGAGGTACAGGAAAAAAGCAGTGGTCTGTGACTGTCCAGGTGTACAGATGCTTGCAAGCTGGCCACTGTCTTAAATTCTACTACTGATGTGAGCATCCTCAAAGATTCCCTCACCCAATTAATGACTGGTGCATGAAGCATTTCCACAAACTGAATGACAGGAGAGGCATCATTCTCCCTGCTGTGGCAGATGCCATCTACACTAATTATGACAGTAATGTACTGAGCATACAATCAGGTGTGAGGCAACTTGTGCAGCAAGGTTGGTAGCAACCTGACAGTTTCGCACCATGTGAGCACCATTGTACAGAAGGCTGTCTACATGGCCCACCTCACAAATACAGGTATATCATCCAGGAACCAGGAGGCCACAGCAACCCTGTACTCCACCATTATCAGACTCACTGCCAAATACAATAGCTCCTTTGGCATGTACTTTGCCAAGCAAATGAAGCAGCTGCAGAGACCACAGAGGCTCCTGGCCAGCAAATCCAGGGTCTGTAGCACCTATCCAATACAGGTAGGCTGAAAGCTCTGCCCCTGTACTGAGTCTCATACAGACTGATCATAGGTGACCTGTGTCTGGCATACAAGGCCATTTTCAAAACCAGCATTGGTGGCATTTCTGCATATCTGTAAGACAATCTCCACTCACACATCATGCACACAGGGCCCTCATCTGGTCTGTGACATGTATAGTACTTGGCGGGATAGTGTAATGTCCTACACAATACACTGTCTGTAAAATATACTCCCTCTCCATGTCTAGCAGAGTACATGTATAGCCCTCTTGAAGAAGAAGCTGGACATCTGCATGGAAAATGGATGGGACACTCCTGGAATCCCGCAGGTCTACCAGAGAGACAAGGGTAGCAGGTGCTGTCTTAGAAGGGACATGGGTAAACATCTGGGCAAGGCTTATGAGGGCATCAGCACCAATAGTATGGTATCATCTTATGAGGTTATGCACCTAGTACTTTACATGTTTCCTGTATGTATTGCTGACTGTCCTGCCATTTTGTCTGGAATGAATCCCTGTGAGTCTGAACAGTGTCGGTACTGCAGTGATGGTCTATAGTCTTGTCCCTTCATCAGTTATCATCACATATCATTACACCTTGTCATTGTGTGTGGTCTGTATAGCAGTAAGTCAGCTCATACAGTATGTGCTTATGCATTTGGCAACACTGTAATGCACACTCCTATAGCCTTGGTCTTGGCCACAATTACCATTCTGCTACTAGGCCCATTACACAGTAGGATTTGACATCCTTTGTTGTGGGCCTTACAGTAACATTGAAAGAGATGGATTGCAAAAGGTGCAACTAGTGTAAGGTCTGCCCTGAAGGGCCCATAGGCATCACAGCTGTGCTAGACTGAACCAGGAATGTGTGTGTGTGTGTGTGTGTGTGTGTGTGTGTGTGTGTGTGTGTGTGTGTGTGTGTGTGTGTGTGTGTGTGCGTGTGTGTGTGTGTGTGTGTGTGTGTGTGTGTGTGTGTGTGTGTGTGTGTGTACATCAGCAAACATAATACTGCAGGGTATTTATTCACATATGTTGTCTTCCCCTCACAAATGAACATAGGGGTCACTGTCCCACACCCTCACAACCTGTTGTCAATGTCTTAGCAGATTCCAATGATGATGGTGGTCATAGTGAGGCACAAGTGGGATTGTTGGTGCCTGAATCCATGCCATTGTTTGGTATCCCACTTTCAACCACCATGTCCCCACACACAGTCAGTATGCCCACACATACCCAGTCCCCAGCAGCCATGGATGATGGACAGGTTAAGTGTAATGACATGGAACAGGCTAGTGTGTTGAGTATGGCAAGTGTGAATGTAGACACCAGCCATAGGCAGGGAGCAGGTGAGGTCACAAACAGGCAAATGGACAGGGTTGCTCAACAGAGGACTGCCACCCATCAAGCCTCTGTTGCAAGTGAAACAGCAGGTGTCACCAGATGCATGTTACAGTCTGTTATGGAAGTACATATGCGTACCGACTGCAACACAGATGTTCATGGTCATGAATGCAGTGTACCCTGCCATGTGTGATGACCTCCATGACATTTTTGATGGCATATGTCATCTTTCTGATGTTGTGGATAGACAGTGGGGTGAGACATTGTCACTGCTCAATCATGCAATGTTTGTCCTTGAGCATGTGGTGGGAGTAGGGCATCGGCCAGGTGGACGTAGATCAGCAACATGATCAGCTGTGAGCCCACATGGCCCCGCACATTTGCAGTCCTGTAGTAGCAGTGCCAACAGCACTACTAAAGGGAGGGTGCTGTTCACACAGCACCGGAGCAGCCTATGGGCATGTTGTCCTGGCCAGTCCCATCCAGGATGCAGATTAAGCAGACAGCAGTCACCATCAGGGAGTAATACTGCATCTGTCCTTGGGCCTGGCAGTGCCAGTGATACTCCTGGCAGAACCAGTTGCCATATCTCTGCTGAGAGATGGTGTGCCATACATCCTGCCATGTACAGTCAACGGCTGTCCAACATAGACCTTTGTCGGGCATCCACATTGCTTGATGGTGGGCAGACAAGCACTCACACATCCCTATTACAGGCCAGTCACCAGCAGAAATGCACAGCTCCTCTGTACAGCCAAATGAAACATCACCCCTGCAGACACACATACACACATGATGTCAGCCATATGGCCCAGCTTAGGCCTCTGGCAATCCAACAACACACCCTGTGCATGTGATGGTACTTGTGCCACAACCCTGTTAGTCAAACAATTAATGCATGGACATGCTCATATGGGTCTGTTACACAGGGAGACTATAGTACAGTGTAGCAATGTCATGCTGTGCAAGGTGCTGTCTGCTGGCAGTAGTTATGGGTACAAATCAAGGTGTATGTACCTTATTAGCCATGATGCATTATTCTTGTTAGAACTTCTTACTGACTGTAGTGTCATGTACCGTATTCTGGTAGTGTTCCAGCTGTGTATGTGTCTGCAGGCTGTGGGCCTGCTAATAGTAGCAATTCTGAGTAAGGTGAAGTGGAAACACAATGACTTTTTTATAGACAGAGTACAGCTATATATGAACATGTTTACCAGGTGTGTTTACATGCAACAGTGTGTGAGGGGCAATTGTGGCAGACAGTGTGACCTTGCATACATACACTTGACACAACCACCTAGCCTTCATACATGTCACCTGGGTATTCTGTAGGATTGCAGGCTCACAAATGTAGAGAATGTTAATTGAGTACTGGCACTAAGTCCCTCAAGCTTAGCCATTACTTTAACTGCAAGAGATTCAGCTATTAGCACCTATTGCCCCTGCCATTTCTGTTACATCCACTCGACCATGATGCAGTTGATGAGGGTATGCCTGTTACTGTGTATGACAGGTTTGGGGTATGTATTCCTGACACAGGTCAGCCTGTGTTAGTCTAACCTGACAATCACCAGCATGTGTGTCTACTATCCAAATGCAGGTATGGCCTATCGTGCTGGTAGTGCACACAGAGTCATAGTCCTGTACATGGGGCAGCTGACAAGGGGATGAGTACAGCCCCTATCTGCCCAGTCTTACAAATGATAGTGCTAGGTACATAACACAGACAGCACAGCAGTACTGTAGTGTGGCAGTGTCTGCCACTACTATTGAAGTGGGTGACAATTGCAGAGGCTGTTAGGATTGCCAACGTTGGGTTCAGAGGCCCTTAACATGTTACAGCCATCACACACACACATGCACCAACACACCCACACACACACACACACACACACACACACACACACACACACACACACATGCACACGCACACCGCTGCATGGGGACATGCATTGAGACACATATGCACATGGAGGTGACACTTATCAGAGTAGATGACCTACCCATCTATTAATGTACAATACACAGGGATATGACCATTGCAGCATGGTGGCTTGGTGTTAGAAACTGTGTAACCGCTTGTACCATGGATGACATCTGTAAGGGCTGACAGTAGGTTGGCAATGGAGGAGTTCACAGGGTGGAAGAGGCACACAAAATGGTATAGCCATCACATGCATACACTGAAAACAGTCACAGTGGCTGTGCATACAGAAACACAGACACAGTTGCCAATAGACATATTAGTAACCTTACGTATCCACTTGTATGTACTATAGTGCTGCGCACACAAGACATACCCCACATAGATCATATGCCTGGGACATAACACACAACCCCTTACAACAGGTAGTCTTACAAATGCCTTCATGGATGGTGGGATAACCCACCAGACATAGCAATTAGCCTCATCTACTGCTTCTACAAACCTGCACAAGTGATAGAGTGACAGACTTTGTATCAGCATGATATGTCAGTCAGGTACAATGTCTGATGTGGGCATGTGTGTCAGTACAGTAACTATGACATATTTGGCAATAATATTACAGGTATGCTCATTGTCAGGGGACACAGACCACATATAGATTGCAAACATGCAGATATCTCATGTACATCTGTACTGATGACTGGTATGGGCTGTATAGTGTTACATGGTGCATGCGAGGCAGATACCATTAACAGGGTCTTTAAAGTAATGTAATGGGTAGGGGGTCAACAGGCCTTAACATGGAATAACCTACACACACAACAGCCACAGTGGATATGCTTCACACACACACTACTATAGTCATCGGTATTGTGATTAAAACCCCTACCTATCTGAGTATTTCCACTATACTGTCACACAGTTATTGCACATGCCGCAGAGCTCAGATGGTTGATAAGTGTATACAGGTACATCTAAGGTGAATTATGTCAGCAGGCTTTGCAAAGTAGGGCAATGGGACATGTAGTGGGTGGTACATGCCTCAAAATGATATAACCCACACCCCCAGAGGATATGATTCTCACCCAAACACACACAGGGATGATGCAAGTCACACACACACACACACACACACACACACACACACACATGGTATCACAGTTGGCAGTATTCAGTTTAGAACCCCTGCATATCTAGTTATGTGTACTACAGTCTTACGCAGTTATCACACATGCCACAAAGCTTACAGGTTTCACAATGTCTCAAGGTATGTCTAAGGTGATTACATCAAGAGCCCTTGTAAAGTGTGGCAGTGGGAAATATACTGGGAGGGAAGGCATCAAACTACATTACCCTACAAACATACACACTTACAAGCACCTTCACACACACACATTTGGCACAACTGAGTGTAGAACCCCTGCCTATCCAGTTATCTGTACTGTACTGTTACTTAGTTATTACACATGTCACTGAGCTTATAGGGCTGATCATACCTTTCAACCATACCAAACTACTCATTTTTTACCAAGTTTTGGGGTCCAAATGAAGGGGTGCCATGATTCCCAAGTGGCACCCCTTCATTTCTGACTTTTTTCATTTATTTTGTCAAATACCGCCCTGTCAGAGCTGATGTCATCACATGTGCAATTACATCAGCTCCATCAGGGCTACCAGCCAGTTGCAATTGAGCTCAAGGAGCTCATATTGTCATTTTTGGCTGGTCTGGCTGCAAATGCAAGCAGGAAATCTCAGCCATTCATTTGAAACAGGGAATTAAGGCCATTCATTGCAATAGCAGCACTCCACTTTCTCACTCACTCTGGATTACAGGGAAATTGAGGGAATTATCAGCAGCACTCCATTCAGATGCTCATTTTAGAAACAGACATTCCAGCCAGGTTTGGATTAACTGAGTGTGTGTGTGTTTGTGTGTGTGTGTGTGTGTGTGTGTGTGTGTGTGTGTGTGTGTGTGTGTGTGTGTGTGTGTGTGTGTAAATTCCCCCATGTAATACACCTGATGGCTAGAGGATAAAAATAGCCTAAATTCCGTAGCCACCACCATTTCTGAGCTTTGCCGGGATTTGTTGTGCTAAGTGTTGAAAAGACCTATGGTGGGAAGTGAGAAGAGAATTTGTATTCCACCATTATTGGCTTTGTTGTTTGTCCAGGTTTTTTGTGCTAAGAGTTGAGAGCTATGGTGGGTGAGAAGTGGAACTGAATTTGTATTCCCCCATATTGGCTTTCTCCAGGCTTTTTTGTGCTAAGAGGTTGAGAGGTTGAGAACTATAGTGAGAAGTAAGAACTGAATTCAGTAAATGATAGCCATTAAGTTTCAGTCTTCCTGTTTTTTAGGAAACTGCTGAGTTGGTATAGTGGTATGTTGCTCTGACTGCAGTGCATAGGGCTCTCGGTTCAAGACTTGCCAGTGAAATGCATGGTGGTAAAACAAAATTTTATTCTAGCAACTTTCCAAAATTATACAATCAATGTTTAAAATGTGTCCCTGTTTTTTGACTTTTGCCCTGCCCCCCCCCCCAAAAAAAACTGAACTTGAAAATAACTGCGAGAAGCTGTGCAAGGTGCCTATGGCTTACACTACTGTCATTCTATTTATAGTGTGGGTGTAGAAGTAGACTTTTATGATGGAAATGTTCTGAATTGGGCAGTTTTGTCATTATTGGTTCATGCATTTTGTTTCATTGCCTACAGTACAGCCTACTGGAAAAATGTTCAAACAATAAATTTAAAATGCACTCTAACAAGTTCATAGGTTCATAGGTAGGTACTAGGCTATCTGCTGGAGGGCATTTATAAGCCTAGCCAGAGTGTGTTGGCTTTCGCTGCTCTATTGATTAATTAACTGATCCTCTGTCAAGCAGAACCAATGAAGTGATCCCAGGGGTGTATTTTCTGTTACCCATCCACTCGTCAAGGTTTCTCTTGAAGAGTATTAGTAAGGGGCTCTGCCTGATGTAGTTTGGAATTTTGTTCCAAAGCATGGGGAGTCTCTCTGACAGGAATGTATCCCTTCAGCATGTTTTATTTATTCTTGTGGTGAGGTTTAGCTCACTAGTGCGCATGGCTCGCACTGACTTGGATTTCTTTAGGTGGAGCATGTCCATCAATTCTGAGTTGAACATGGCTTTGTACGTCAGGCAGAGATCACCTCTGAGTAAGCAATATGCCACTGAGTACAGCCAGAGTTTTTTCAGTTGGGCTGCATAGGACATATATTTGAGGCAGTAATCCTCTTGGTGAGGTACTTTTGTGGTATTTCCAGCTGTTGGAAGTGTCTTGTGTGGTATATCCCAAATGGGACATTGTACTCTATGATGGGTCCAATGAGTGACAAGTAGAGGGGCACTATAACCTCTTTATTTCAAGATGCGAACCTTTTAGTAATTAGATGGTCCACATAGAAGGATTTCCCAACTACTTTGGCAATATGATTGTCAAAGGAGAGATTACTATCTACCTGGGTCCTCATATCTCTTATTACCTCTTCTGTATTAAGGGGGCTGCCACCTATGTGGTAATTCGTGGGTGTTTTGGTTTTCCCAAATGGGATGATTATGCATTTTTTGGCATTTAGCTTGAGGCCATGACTTTGACACCAGGTGTCTGTCTCAGTAAGGCCCTTTTGGAGGATGTTCGTGTCAGCCAGAAAGTCTATTATGGCTCCTAGTTTGCAGTCATCAGTGAACTTGGTTAGTCATAGTCCTTCTGTGTTTGCCTATACTTCTGAGAAGTACATGCTGAACAGTAGGGGTCCCAGAACCGAGCCATGCGGGACACCACTTGTGACTGGTTTAGAGTCGGATCTGGAGCCCATTATTCTTACCGTGCAAGTTCTGTCTGTAAGCCAGTTGGCAACCCATCTCGTGAAGTAGGGGTTTATGTTCAGGCTGGTGAGTTTTTCTTTAATACCTGAGTGGGGAATAGTGTCAAAAGCCATAGCGAGGTCAAGGTAGGCTGTGTAAACCACCTTTCCCTTGTCTATAGCCTTGGTGACTGTCTCGAAGAAGTCAACCAGGTTTAGTAGGCATGATCTGCCCTTAACAAAGCCGAACTGGGTTTGGTCAAGTGTTTGGAGGTTCCCAATGTCTTTGTTAATGAGTTCCATGATGATGCACTCCATATCCTTGCAGGCCAGGCTAGTCAGGCTTATGGGGCAATAGTTACCAGGGTCAGTTGTGGCCCCTCCTTTGTGGAGAGGAATAACCATTGCTGTGTGCCATTCTATGGGCATGTATCCTGTGGAGAGGCTGAGGTTGAACAGCGTGTTTAGGTGGGGGGTTAGTTTGTTCTGTAGTTTGTATAAGACGCAGCCTGGGACACCATCTGGTCCCACTGATGCTGTGTTTTTGGCTTTTGAAAGGGTTGTTTTCACCTGTGTGCCTGTGATTTTTGGGACACTACACATTTCCGGTATTGTTGTGGGCCCTTTTGGAGGTGAGAGGGGGGTGAAGTTTGCACTGAATCTATCTGCCAGGATGTTGGCAATATCAGTAGATTCAGTATATTCTGGGCTATTTTGCACTAGTTCAGTGCATATCTGTGATTTGCCACTTAGATTCTTAACATAGCTAAAGAAGGCTTTGTGGTTATCTTTTGAATCCTTGGCTATTTTTCTTTCGAAGTTAGCCTTGGATGATTTCATGAGGGGCCATAGTTTCTTACTGATACTGATCAGGGATGTCTTTCCTTCTTGGGATTTGCTTTTTTTTCTGAACTAGTTTCCTCCTTCTATTGTATAGCCTGTTTATGGCAGGGGTCCACCAAACTGATTTCCTTCTCTTAGAGGAGTGAGTCTTGGTTTTGCTAGGGATGGCACAATCCATGCATCCTTGTAGGTGCTCATAGAGTGCATTTGTAAAGGTTTCTGTATCTTGGGCAGCATTATCCTTTAGCGTGGGGGCTGTGAAACTTACCACCTCTGTCTTAAGTAAGCTGAAGTTTGCTTTAGAAAAGTTTTTTACTGTGGTTTCCTTAGTTGAAGGTGGTGGTGGGGTGTGGACATCAAGAGTGATTAGTTTATGGTCTGATCTAACCAGTAACGGGTTGACCTCCGGTGTGGAACACCTGTCACCCATGTTGGTGATGACCAGGTCCAATATGTTTTCACCTCTGGTAGGGGAGTTTACCAGCTGATACAGGGCATTTGAGTTGATGATTCCCAGGAAGCGCTGGGCCTGTGAGTTTATACTCAAGTAGTTTTCCCAGTGAATGGTAGGGTAATTGAAATCGCCCAATATCAGGGTGTTCAGTAGGACCTTCATGTTTTCCAGTGTTTCCAGAAAGGTGGAGAGGTGGTCCTGGGTCATGGAGGGTGATCTGTAGCAGGCCACAATTTACATTGCAGATTTGCCTGATGTTAGTTGCACATGGATGATCTCAGAGGTATCATGCTGCACCAATAACCTGGAGGTGTGGGTATCCTTGATGAATATGGATACACCCCTTCCTTTTGTGTTATGGTCTGTGTTCTGTGGCCGAAATGTGTGGTATAAGTTGTAGCCCAGTAGTGCTGGGATGCTGTCTGGAGCCATGAACCAGGTTTCAGTTACTGCACAGATGTCGACATTCTCAATACTGAGGAGTGCTTTGAGCACATGCATTTTGAGATTTAAACACCTGGTGTTGAGTAGCATAACCCTCAGTTTTTTGTTAATTGTGCTGTTTACAGAGGTGGGTTTGACTTTTGAGCCTTGCCTAAAAAAGGCACTATGGGAGCAGCAAGAGTCTTGGCCAGTATTCAAAAGCCTAGGGGTGACAGGTGCAAGCCATCTCTTGTGAAGCAATGCGGCTTGTCGAGCATGTCATCCCAGGCTGACAGACACTGGATCCCCTCTGAATGACACCAGAAGCTTATACAATTGTTGAAATTGATAATTTTTTCTTTATACTGAGGCATAATTCTTGGTGAGGGCAGGATGCTACTCAGGGTCAGGGTCATACCAGCCTGGGCTACATGATCAAAGAGCTCTTCCATATCTCTTTTCATGTAGTCCAGGGAGGTACGTCTCAGGTCATTCACACCAACATGAAAAATGACAGAGTCATATTTGTACTTGTTCAAGAGTGACCTGAGTGCTTGTGTTATGTAGCAGATTCTGGCTCCTGACAGGCAGCTAACAGTAACCTTCTGCTTGTCCAGCCTAGTGAGTGCGACATCAGTGTGTCTGACTATAGAGTCACCTATTACTAGTGTGTTAGGTATGTTATTTCACCTTAAGTGCTGTGATTGTGCGGCACACTGATTTTGTGTTTTATGTGTTGTCTGGTTTGTGACAGGAGGTGCAGGTTGTTTGGGTGTCTGCTTTGGAGGTCTCTGATGCTTTTGCAGGTTTTTATTTAGAGCCTGCGAGTATGATTTTGTGTATTTATATGTATTTTGCCAGTGCTGTTTTAGTAGGTCTGTGTGCAGCTGGAGGTGTGGTGCAAGTGTTAACCTTCTCCTCTTGACTGTCTGTTCCAGTCTTGGGTGGAGACAGCTTAGCTCCCAGTTTGGCTGTATAATTGCATCTCTTGCATATGTTAGTGTTTTGTGGTAGGAGGAGAGGGTTGTCTGTGTACATGAGGCAGTTGCAACATTGCCTCAGGATACCCAGATTCACCAGCTGGACTGGAGAGTACACCTAAAATTGCCCTTTGGTCATGCCTGAATAATAGGGTGAGCTGCTTAGTTGCTTGGTTGGTGAGGGGTGAATAAAGAGCCTTGCCCTGCTGGGCAATCAGTGTCAGGGTATATTAGTGCTTGCTATTAGGTCTGAGCAAGTGCTGGGCTGTAGGATGCTTTTTGAGTGCTTAGGTTGAGAGTGCGTTGTATTATACAAGGAATATAACTTAATAAAGTCAGGAAGGTGTATCAAAGAAAAGAACACATATATGTTTCTTGTTTTGTGTGTAAGGGGCAATGACTTGAAAATGGCCCAAGGGTAATCTTTATCCACCACTGGCCATATACATTTTCTTTGGATGTGGTGTGGGTTTCGATGCTATTTCAATGAATGTGAGTTGCAAGGGCAGAGAAGTTTTAATGCCAAGTCTATTATCATTGAGACAGGATTGCTTTGTTTAGCAGATGTCAAAATAAAATCCAAATAATCATTGTAGAAGTAAAGCAGTATGTACACATTAGTGTTTATGGTAAATGGGGTGAAATTGCCAGGTAATGGGACATTGAAATGGCTGCAGGGGGTCAGTGGTGCCATCTTTTGGTTGTCTGTTCTTCAGTTTGCATTTGAAAGTTGATATCCCATAATTCCATTAAAGTGGCTGGGGTTACATAATTGTGTATGCAAATTAGATGTTAATCAGCATACAGATTTGTACCTATATTTCATGGGCCTTGTCCAGATTTTTGATGTTTCCAGGTTGATAGGTATGGGGCTGAGTGCTGTCCAAAGTACTTCTAAGGGCAATGACAGTTGCAGGACTGCTACAATAGGGCACTGGGAACTGGTGTGGGTGGGACAGCCCTCAGAATATTTCAGCTTACAGACATACATACTTACAAACTGTTGTATATACACTTATACACACACACACACACACACACACACACACACACACACACACACACACACACACACGCACACACACACACACACACACACACACACACACACACACACACACACACACACACACACACACACACACACACACACACACACACACACACACACACACACACACACACACACACACACACATTTGCTAGACCTGAGAATAGAACTGCTGCCTATCTAGTTATTTGTACTATAGTGTTACACAGTTATTACATGCGCTATAGAGCTTACAGGGCTGACAAGTGCCCAAAGGTACTTCTAAGGTGAATGATATCAGCAGTACTGCTAAAGTTGTGCACTGGGAAGTGTACTGTGTGGGAATGTCCTAAAAGTGTTTCGCCAACAAACAAACACACACACACACACATTTTCACATTTGCTAGGACTGAGATTAGAACCCCTATCTATCTAATTGTTTGTACAATAGTGTTACGAAGTTATTGCACATGCTACAGAGCTTATAGAGCTGAATGGTGTACAATGGTACTTCTATGGTGAATGATAGCAGCAGATCTTGTGAAGTAGGGCAATGGGAAGTGTATTGAGTGGGAACAGCCTCCTAATACTTAGTCCTATACACACACACACACACACACACACACACACACACACACACACACACACACACACACGCACACACACAGGCAGGTGATGTGATATTAAAATCCCCACCTCAGTACTATTACACAATGGAGCTCGCCTTCATGCTGACACATGCAACTGGTTACGACTGGTATGCCACTGTCCACAGCAGGACATCACTTTTATGCTATTCAGGGTATTCATGTGTGTCTCACTCTGTGTGTGTGTCCCTGTGTCTCTCTCTATATCACTGTCTGTCTCTCACTTCTCCACATCTATGTGTGTGTGCATGCTTGATATATTGTTATCTGTTGCCCATATACATGTCTGTGTATCAGAGACAACAGATGAAGATATATCACATATGGGCCACCTATAGCAGGTTGAGGGTAATCTTGTCTAATGGGTGTGTGTAGGGATAGTTAAGGTGTACATAGCTGTCTGTATGCAAATATATGTATACACAATACAGTTATATAGTCCGATGTGGGTTCCAACATGGACTGTGATTCTCAAAGTGTAGGAGCATGCCCAGTGTGACCTTCTATAGTGAGAGTGGGACTCCATTCCAGTGATAGGTGGACTCCAGTCCAGGGTTTTGTGTACTATAGCCATACCTCTCAAAAGTAAACAGGACTTTCCTAGAGTTACTGGGTTTGTTTTAGCAGGCATTTTCTGACATATCTGAAGTCTGACACTGTAGTGTATTGTGTCATTACCTAGTGACAGACATCCTCAGACCATCACAGTGCTTTACCAGAGCAATACAAGATGTATGATGCACAGACCAATATTATGAGCCTGACTATAGACATTCTTGCCCAAAATAGCCAGTTGAGAGGTGTGGCTATAGCCAGTTGACTGATGAAGCTGTGTAAATAGTCCATCAACTTGGTGATATACTGGCTGGGGATCTCCTGCTTGTGTGGTATTCTTACCTAAAAAGTCATATCCTGGTGTGGCCATACCTCTCAAATGTACATTTTGTGGCAGATTGTCCAGGTGTTTGCCTAGAAGTTTTGTCCAGTGTACATAAACTTGTGTTTTTATGTCAAGTTAGTTGCATATAATTGAAGACTGATGCTACAAACACATGTCAGACATAGGTTCATAGGTAGGTACTAGGTTATTGGCCCTAGGGCCTATATAAGCCTAGCCAAATGGTACCCAGGCTTTTGCCACCCAAGACAATTATTTTCCTGTGCCCCTGTCAAGCAGAGCTACAGAAGGGATCCCTGGCGTGAATTTCCTATCTCCCATCCAATCATCAAGATTTTTCTTGAAGAGTGCTAATGAGGAGCTTTGTTTGATATAGATAGATAGTTTGTTCCAGTGTATAGGAAGTCTCTGGGACAGGAATCTATCCCTCCAGCATGTTCTGTTTAATGCGGTGACAAGGTTTAGGTCCCTAAAGCATGTAGCTCAGAGGGATTGGGATTTATTTACGTGGAGCATGTCCAACAGCTCTGGATTTGACATAGCTTTCTATATTAGGTGGAGATTACCTCTGAGTAGGTGATATGTGACAGAGTAAAGCTGGAGTTTTTTGAGACAGTCTGCATAGGGCATCTGTTTAAGGCTGGTAATCCTCTTTGTGAACAAAACTAATAGTGAGCACCACTCCGACAAACTAAGTAAAGAGACATGAGAAACAAAGACTTACACAGCTTTTTTTTTGTTAGACACAACACAAGCTTCATCAGACAAAGTAAAAACACACTAATACATTTAAACACATAAAATAAAACAAAAAAAATGTCAAACTAACAACACATTAAAACAAGTCATTAACCTCATCACTAATCACAGATTACATAGTTCTCTAAAACAAACCTTAAACTAAAGTACAATTTTTACTTAAAAAGTTAATAAACTTAAAAAAAGTAGTACTTAATTTTTTTTTAATTTTCTACATTTAAATTAATTTTAAACTTCTTCATTTTTTTCTCTCTTTTTATTTTGTGATGGTGATTTTTCTTTGACTACTGCATCCAACCTTGACAACTTGAGACTCAACCAGGACTCTAATCTATTCACACATTTCTTTGATTTGGACACTTTTTATTGTCCTTGACATTTTATTGTCTAAGGATAGTATATGACTAGACTTCAGTACACTTTTACTGTACATGGTACTTACATACTATAATTATTCATAGACACTAAATTTACGCTTTACTACTCTATCAGTCACCCACACTATCAAAATTAAGAATTTAACAAGTTGTTATAACAATTTTAGTAATGAATGCAAATTTATGCAGAGCATGTTTCATCAGGTTGTATTCGTGATTGATATGTGAAATGATCGTGGATACCCTGAGTCATTGATTTCTGAAATCGTCAGTCGTTGTTTTACACACCGCACAGAGCAAGTTTCTTTTCATCCCATTTTGAATAGAGTTGGTGAATATATTAGTCATAGTATGACAATTGAGTGAACAATTGATGACTAAGTTTTTTCCTTCCATTACAACTTTTACAACATGGATAGCTATAGGTGTGTTCCAAGATCTTGTTGAAAAATTAAGACTTTGTTGAAAGTGATAACCTGTTTTTTTATAGTGTGAGGAAATTTGGTAAGTTAACTACAGGAGAGATAGTGAACTCATGACTACTGTGAACTTAAGAACACAAGAACCCAAGACCCCAGGTATGTATAAATGCCAATAGTGTAATTTGTTATTATATATATATTTTCCAATAATAGTGTCAGCGACTTACAGTTGTGCTTACAACTTACTGGAGAAACAATTTGAAATTCAAGTTAGTTGTTTTCTTGAAATGTCAGTTTTGTCCTTTTGTTTATGGCTGAAAACTGAAAAACTTTCTGTTAAACGATCGAATAACTTATATATACTATATGCTATAAAAAAAAATAAGAAAATAAATGCTACACAAACATGTTGTTCCTAACCACAGGTTTAAGTTTTTTAAGTATTGGATTGACCCAGTGCATAGAGAGGTGGACCTGATGTCTGATGTTTGAAACTTGGAGAAATAGCTAAGATGGCGCTGAATGCTGCCACAGTTCCAGGTTCAGGTTTAAAAGGTTGTTATATATGTATTTATATTTTAAAATTAATTTAAACGTTTTTTTAAAAATATTATTTTACTTTAGTAAAAGTTGTATACATTTACATTTTAAGTAGGGTTTAGGAACTATGTAGAACGTGTTTAGTGATGAGGGTGATGTTTTTTTTTACATTTTTGTGCTAAACATTTTTTGATTAGTTTGATTTTATTGTATTTGTTTTTATGTGTTTTTTTTGTTTTTTGAAGTTTGTGTTGTTGATAAACATAAAAAGCGCTTAACAGTAAACACGTGTGTCTCTTTATTCTGCCCATTGGATTACTTAGTTAATCCTCTTTGTGAGGTATTTCTGTGGCCTTTCCAGTTGTTGTAGATGTCTTGTGAGGTACATACCAAAAGGGGTGTTGTACCATATAATGGGTCTAATGAGTGATGAGTAGAGGGGAACAATTACCTCTTTTTTCCTGGATGAGAAACCTTTTGTGATGTGGTGATGAGGATTTCCTGACTACTGTGGCAATGTGATTATCAAAGGAGAGACTACTGTCCACCTGTGTTCCAAGGTCTCTTATCACACTTTTGGTGTTAAGTAGACAACTGCCTATGTGGTAGTTCATGGGTACAGCATTTTTACCCAAAGGGATGACAATGCTGTTTTTGGCATTAAGCTTGAGGCCATGGCTTTGACACCAGGCATCTGTCTCAGTGAGGCTCTTTTGCAGGATGTCCACATCATTAGGAGTTTTGATTATGGCTCCTAGTTTGCAGACATCTGCGAACTTTGTTAGCCAAAGACCTTCTTTGTTAACCTGCACTTCAGAGAAGTAGATACTAAACAGGAGAGGACCTAGGACTGAACCCTGTGGTACTCCACTTGTTACTGGTCTGAAGTTTGATGCTACTTTCACAGTGTGGGTTCTGTCAGTGAGCCAGTTGGCAACCCATCTTGTGACATAGGGATTTATACCTAGTTTAGTGAGTTTGTCTATAATTCCAGAGTGGGGGATGGTGTCGAAAGCCTTGGTGAGATCTTGATAGGCTGTATAAACCCCCTTACCCTCATCTATGGCTTTGTTGACCGCTTCAAAGAAGTCTATTAGGTTTAGGAGACATGATCTGCCTTTTACAAACCCAAACTGGGTAGGGTCCAGAGTTTGGAGATTACCAATGTCATTGTTTATAAGTTCCATGATGATATGCTCCATAGTCTTGCAGACCAGGCTTGTCAGGCAAATGGGGTGGTAGTTCCCGAGGTCCGTGATGGCTCCCCCTTTGTGGAGTGGGATAACCATTGCTGTGCACCATTCAGTGGCACAAAGCCTGAGGTGAGGCTATGATTGAACATGGTACTTAGGTGGGTGCCAGTTCGTTCTGTAGTTCATGTAGAATGCAGCCTGGGATGTTGTCAGGTCCCATGGATGCTGTGTTCTTGGCTTTGGAGAATGTGTTTTTTACCTGTGCAGTCGTGATTACATGAACTTTGCATTCTTCCGGTATAGAGATGGGCCCTTTAGGGGATGAGAGTTGGGAAATGTTAGCACTGAAACTATCTACTAGGATGTTGGCAATATCAGTTGGTTCTGTATATTTAGTGCCATTGTGCTGTGACTCAGAGCAGATCTGAGTGTTGCCATTCAGATTCTTGACATAGCTATAGAATGCTTTGTGGTTGTCTTTAGAATCAGTGGCAATTTTGTTTTCAAAACTAGCTTTGGAGGATTTTATGAGGGATCTCAGCTTCTTACTGAGGCTGACCACAGAGTTCCTCCAATCATGGGATTTTACTCTTTTTTTCAACAATTTCTTTCTTCTGTTGTAGAGTTTGTTAATAGCAGGGGACCACCAGATTGGCTTCTTTTTTTGGAGGATAGCATCTTGGTTCTGTTAGGGATTGCATGATCCATGCACTCCTGTAAGTGATTATAAAGTGCAATTGTATAGGATTCAGCAGTCGTACCTCTATTGTCTGTTAGTATGGGTGTTGTGAGGTTTGCCACTTCTGTCTTAAAAAGCGTGAAGTTGACTTTGGAGAAATATTTTACGGTGGTTTCCGTAATGGGGGGGGGCATGGGATGTGGATGTCAAGGGTGATTTACTTGTGATCGGATCTGACCAATGAGGAATTGACCTCTGGTGTGGAACACCGGTTGCCCATGTTGGTAATGACCAGGTCTAGGATATTGCTGCCCCTGGTGGGAGTGTGGATAAGTTGATACAAGGCATTGGAATTTATGAATTCCAGAAAACGTTGAGCCCAAGAGTTGGTACATGAGTAGTTTTCCCAGTTAATGGTGGGGTAGTTGAAATCGCCCATTATTAGGGTGTTAGGTTGTACCCTAATATTTTCCAGTGCATCAAGAAATGAGGGTTGGGAATCCTGGGGCATGGTGGGGGATCTGTAGCAAGCTACAATTTGCATTGCGGTCTTACCCAGAGTTAGTCGCACTTTGATAATCTCAGTTGCATTATGCTGAGCAATTAGCCTGGTGGTGTGGATATCCTTAATAAATATGGACATGCCTCCACCTTTAGTGCTTCGGTCTAGGTTAGGTGGCCGAAAGGTGTGGTATGAATTATAGCCTGGTAATGCAGCGGTGCTCTCTGCAGCCTTGAACCAGGTCTCTGTCACTGCACAGATGTCAGTGTTCTCCATTTTAAGGAGTGCCTCGAGTGAGTGCATTTTGAGGTTTAGACTTCTAGCATTAAGTAGCAATACCCTCAGATTTTTCTTGCTTTTACCTGTTATGGTGGTGTATTTGTCATTTGAATCTTGCCTAAAAAAGGCACTATAGGGGTGGCAAGAGCCTTAGTGTTTCAGACTTCATAACCTTCAGACACTTTCTGCTAATGCAAAACCCCTAATCCTACCACCTTCCTCAGTATGTAAGGGGAATATTTACATGTGCCTATTATTGTGCCTTTGTCTCACCATTATGTATGACCTTGTCCAGATGTCTTGTTGTCAAAGGTTGCGTCAGTACGGGTGTGGGTACAGAGTGCATTCTACTGTACAGAAATGTCCATTATATGTGTAGCATATTCCATATTGGACTGTGACTTCCAGGTATGTCAGTGGCAGAGCAGTACAGAATAATGTGGTGAACCACTGACAGACAGTTGTGTATAGGTTGGTAGTTTGCTATGCCATTAGTAAGGTATTGGCCCTGAAGCCCTTATAACCCATGCAGATGAGAGTGTAGCCCATGTTAAGACATGTCAGCATGCAGAGCCCCTGTCCAGCAGTGACATAGATGGGCTCACAGGGCTGTATTCTGTGTTTCCCGTGCACTTATACAGGGAGCACATCACTAGGGGTATTGAGGCACTTGGCTTGCTGTTGACAGGGAGTGTATTCCACAGATGGGTGAGTGTGAGGTACATATATCTGTCACACCAGCAAGTCATACTGATATCACAGCCCAGGTTGGTGGAGTGGGCCTTGAGCTCCAGATGTGCAACAGTCCCATCAAGGCAGGGTCTGGATTGCTTTGTATGCCATATGGTCACCTCAGCAGAGTCTGTATGGAACAGGATAGAGGGGCAGAGCCATTAGCCTGTCTGTGCAGCGTAGTTGTTTGGGGTAAGGCCTTAATGTGTGCAATAACCTGGTGTGTGGAGTCTACATGGTCTGTGGTGTGTAGGTTTGTGGAGTTCTCATGCAATTTTGCCCCTGAGGTGTCCATTGTTTGGGTTTTGTTTTGTTGCAGATCTCCACGTACTTGGGTGTGTGTTGTGTAGGTGACGTGTACTGACTCCTTACACTGCATGACACCTATGTTACTGAAAATCTGTTCTGGTGTGCACATTCTCCATTTGTCTGGCCAGTGGTTCCCCTTTCCCTTATGTGTGTCTCTTTGTCCTTCTGTAGTCCAATCACAGGCTTTGGCCACAGTGGTTGCTGTTATGTATTTGTAATTCTGATGTGGGCTGGGTACATGCCGTTACATCACACACACGGTTGTGGACTTCACACTTCTGAGTGTACCTATTTAGCAGGTTGTTCATCATTGCACCAGTCAATTTGTTGTGTTCCTTAGACAGTTTATGTTGCAATATATTATAATGCTACATGTGGGCCAAGCTGTCATACCATCACAGACTGACATCTGGACAGGCCCAAATATGACAGTCAAACAAAGGCCCACACATGGTTACAGGGAGCTAATGATGTTCTGCCAAACATAGACAGTTGGGAGACTGGTTTGGTAATTCCTTGTTTGCTCTTATGGGTATGATGTCTGCTTCCCCACTGTCTGCCATTGCTGTTTTGAAATGACTCTTTCTTGTTTTGCAAATAGTTGGCAGGCAAATGCAATGTTAGGACAAGCAGAGCACATATACAAGGCATACTTGTGCTCCTTCTGTGACAACCTGTGTCATTCCAGGAGTATTGCTCTTGGCCAGTGACATGGTGTCAGTGCTGACACAGAAAAGTGGCAGCCTTTTATATACTGGCAGTACACTGACCTTCAGGTACCTGCTGTCCTACTAAGCACCATACCTCTCAACATTTGAGAGACAGACATCTGGACAAAGCCATAAGTAATTGGGGGACAGAGGCGTAAATATAGGGACCATTTTTTAAGTACTGACCATACAAACCTAGAAAGGTGATTCAATAAAAGGTTTTACATAGCATGCATTTTTCAATAGAGTATGAAGTCTGACACTACAATCTGTCATTATTTTCTGTCCTTAGCCTTACATTATTTGCCAATGAATTGCCAGACAACCATTATTTCATGTGATACAGACCACAACTGTGATGCTAACCTCTGGACATTCTACAATAGGTCTGTACAGTTGAGAGGTATTTTAGGCACTGTGTAGGTTACTCCAAGCTGTGTACTATCCGTATGTGTGGTTTTGGCTCCATTTAGCATAGTATTGTGGCCTGTCTTGGAGACTAGAGGCATATCACTAAAGACCACTGGTTAGATTGTAATGGCATATTTTAAGTTTCAGACTTCTTACCCTTCAGGGCCTTACTGCAACTGCAACACCTGCTGTACTATTACTGTGTAAAATCTGTAGGGGGGTATTTCATCTTTGTCACCATTTGTGGGGCTTTGCCAGACATTTCTTAATGGTTTTATACAGGTGACTTGCTGGGTGAGGCTGAGGGGTGAGCATGGGACTTCCAATTGACATCCATGCATGTGACCTATGGCCCCCCCAGTTAGTTGGCCCCCCATATATACTGCAGTAGGATTTGTCACCTTGATTACTACTGCATAGTGTGGGGAGGCCAGTATTGGGCAAACATTTCCTGGTGTCCCATATAGCTGTCAGTTTTATACTGCTATCCCAGTAGGCCACACCATTCCCTTGCATGCATGCAGAGATACCATAGATATGCTACCAGAACATACTAATCCATTCATTTACTGTTAAGAATACTGACTTATCTTGTGCCTGCAGCAGTTGTGAGGAAGGTGCCTGAGGGCTGCCTATGTCAGATTGACACAGTACACTTCTTATACATGGTAAGTTACAGGTAGTGTGATATGCGTGTCATCCATTTTACTGTGTGTGTGAGTTGGAGAGAGATGTCAGTCCCTGGGTCACTACAGTGTCATTGTTTGTGCTATACGTTGCCTCTTTGCCAAGGCCAGGGCATACTGGGCATGCCTCTGTCTGCCTATAGGGGCTGGGTCAGGGAGTTCCTCCTCCGAGTCCCTTTGCCCATGAGGTCCTTGGCAATGGTGAGGGGCTGTGCGGCCCTTCCCCATGCTGCTCCTGCTGCACCTGTTTCCACACGATCATATTGTGTAGCATGGCACATGCTATGAATATGTGTACACATGTGGCTGGACAGTACTGCAAGGCTCCACCAGATATGTCAAGGCAGCAAAACCGTGACTTGAGCATCCCAAGCACATGCTCTATAATGATACTGGTTTGTGCGTGTGCCTCATTATGGCATTCTTGAGTTGGTGTGTGTGCATCTTTGATGGGTGACATCATCCACGGCTCAAGTGCATAGCCAGCATCCCCGCCAGATGGCCAGATGGGATTTCCCCACTGGCTAATGTCTGGTAGAGCTGTGATGAATGCCAGATGTAGGAGTTGTGATAGCTTCCAGGGCTGCCAGCATACATATTCATGATAATGCCTTGGGCATTGCACATGACCTGGCGGTTGATGGAGGGGATGCCCTTGTGGTTTACGTAGACCCTACCCTGCTCCCCAGGTGGTTCTTTGATGTGGATGTGCGTACAGTCTATCACATTCAGTACCTCCGGATAGTCTGATACATGGTGGAAGAGATGCATATTGCTGGTCTTCTCCTCATGGGTGTTGAGGAAGTAAATGTGCTCACTGGTATGTGGTCACATGGCATTCAGGAACTGGTGGAGTACCCTGGATGCAGATGCCTGTGAGGCCCTCATCATGTCCCCAGTAGGTCTTTGGAAAGTACCTGTAGCTAGTATTCGTAAGGCTACACATACCTTGGTATCCACTGGGGTGGGTCCCCCTCTGTTGACTCTCAGTCTGAGGTGAGGCTGGCACAGCTCAATGAGTTGCTGAAGTATGTCCCTGTCCACCCTGTAGCACTCTACTATCTCCAGATCATGTAGCCCCTGGTAGATTACCCTGGGTCAGAACACTCTTCTCCTCCTCCTCAGTCTGGGGTGGTTGTCAGCATTATCCTCCTCACCACCCACTGCCTCTAGCACATACTGATGTATCAAAGCAATAGCAGCCCCAAACATTTTGTAGGTTAAAATACCCCTGCATTTGTACACCAATGCTGCAGAGATTGTGGGAAAAAAAAAGACTGGAAGGTGTTTGCACAGTTTATACTGTTGTGCTGCAGATGCTGCCTGTATGATTGGCTGGCTATAATACATTCCACCTGCTTGCTATTTTATTTGTACTTGATTGCTTTTATTCTTCTATTTCCCATTTTTTTTCCCTTCCCATTTCTGCCCTTTTAAGCCGCTAGGCTCGCTGTGCAAACCTGTTGCTCAAATGTAAACAGTCCTGCTATTTCCGTTTTTTTATTTTTTTTTTGTATTGTTTTAGACCCGGTGAGCGCCTTGCAAACCCATTTAGCTAAAGTAAACACTTTGCAGTAGAAATGGCCCTCCCCTGGACACGAGCACACTCTTCATTGCATGGAATAAGTCAATACAGCCCAAGACACACCCCCCTTGCTTAGCTGTGCTTAGCTAAGCTCAACTGGGAGCCGTGGAGCTCCAATGTGTTCACGCATGACACACCCCCTTTTCATGTCAGCTGCTCCTGATTACAATTGCAGAATTGTAGCTCCTACATGGTTAGGTGCAGCTAAAGAATGGTCTCTCATTTAGTGATTCAGTAAAATGTGCCCATTTGCATACCCCACTGCTTTAGTCCCTGGTTACACCTCTACACCACAGCCTTCCTCCTTAGCAACCAGTGTTACCTGTTATTATTTTGATTCTGCATGCCATAGACTATAATGGCAAAATGCAGATTTCACTTACAATTGAAATTTTCACAATTTTTTTCATTTTCAGCACTATCCTGTTTGCGCGTCACTACCCTATGCTTAAATGGCTGAAATTGGCCCCCCAAAAAAAACTTTAATTTTTATAATTTTGCAACACTTTTCTATGCCAATTACCATATTTCTGGCCATTGGCATGCCTAAGGAGTATAATGCATGCTTTACTTTGAGCTGTCATGACTGTTGATTTTTGCAGAAATGTATTCGGCTAGTAGACGAATACATTTCTGCAGTGGACACTATTCTGGCACGGATGCCATCCTGCTTATTGAATCACTAATTTACCTCAATTGGATGGTTTTCACTAGCAAATGAGGTAATTAGCATTACTTAGAGGTATCCATGCCAGAATAGTGCAGCCAGGCTCATGCACACCCCCAGCTTGGTTTATTGAATCCCACAGGCTCAGAACTCAGTGTCCGGGCTGAGCCACTATTCGGACATGGGATTTTCATTTATTGAATCCCAGGGAACTGTAGCATATTGGGTTGTAGATTATTCCTACATATCCAGACATCTGTATGTCACTTTGGTGCTCATCAAATTTCTGTACTTCTGTACTTTTTTCAATAGCTTGAGAACTGTCTGGCTGTTCCAGTAGACTTTTTCTATCTTCACAGAACTAGACTTCTCTTTCTTAGACAAAAACTTTATATTGAAGCATTGTTTCTGAGGGAGTAAAATGCTTAACAGATCATTTTGATTCAGCATTAGGTTTAACTGTTTATAGTCAGTTTAACTGTTGATAGTTTCACTGTTGATATTTAGAACTTAGCATTTTATAGAGAAATCTCCTGTTCCTCCTCTAGTTACATGAATTTGGCCTTTGTACACAGTAGGATCTTAGCTCCCATTCATGACCACATAACTACTCCTGACTGACCCACTTACTGATTGTTCAGGATTTGTACCCTCACTTTACCACCGTTTCTATAAATTAGAAAACAGTCTCACATTTCTATCATGGAAACACTTCTGTTCACTCTCATTTTTTGTAAGCAAACAAATTATATTACTTCTCTGTTCTTGCATTACCAATGATACAACACTGGGGAATCTACTTCTAGGCCTTCTGCTCAAAAGTAATTGAGCTGGGGACACAGTACAATTCCTAGAAGTGGTATGTGTCTAACACTACTACATGCCTTCATGAGATCTGTGACTGTTTTTATCATCTTCTCTATCAGATAATTGTTCCTGGGTTATTTTAAACTGCTCATAAACATGCTTTAATTCCCAGTCTTGCAAAGTTTTGGAACTGTTCACTACTACACTGAGCCCCATTATCTGAAATCATAGTGCCCGGAATACTACACTTTGCAAATAGATTCTTTAGTACACCAGTCATGCTAGTGTATTTACTTTCTAACATGGCTATTTTTAGAAATTTAAAGTAATAGTCAATACAAATCAGATAATGATAATCTCTGAAATTAAACACATTCCATATTAATTCTGGAAATAACTTGCAACAGTATTTTTTCTTTATTCTGATTATGGAACATTCATCTGACTCTGCTGTTTTACAGCTATTTCTATATGCTTTGACATTTTTGGCCAATAAGAAATACTTTGTGCTGTCACCTTCCAAATTACATTATCTGAATGTGGCACATGGCCTGTGTACATTAGGTTTCTTTCATTTGGTTACTTAAAATCAAGTTGCCTGATATGAACATGTAACCTTAAAAACAACTATTCTCATATCTATACAGATGGTACACATACTTCTGAAGTCTGAAAGCTGATCTAGTGAGTCTTTTGTCATAGCTTCTTTAAGCAGCTGCATCATTCTATCCTCCTGTGTATATATTTTGACTTTTGTCAGTTTTTCTTGCAACATTGCTAATTTGCTGTTGAACTATTTCAAAATCTTCAAAGCCCAGTCAAGTGATATGGTTCACTGAAAACCACTCTTATTGATCGAAAAACTATATTTTTCTGCAAACAGGCAAAGCATGATCACACAGGAAAGTGTAAAGTATGGTTCACTGAAAGGGTTTTTCAGTGAACTATATTTGCATTATAGGACTTCAAAGATTTTGATATCAACTGACATATTCCTACAATAAAAAGCATAACATCGAAATCTTCACTCAATAAGTTTACCTTCTTTTCTTTAAGTAAATCCTACTCAATAAATATGCAATGTATCTTTGCTTACCTAGCATATTTCTAGTGTAAACATTATTTGCACTTTAGGAAGTATCTATCCCTGGGATTCATGAAAGCTCAGTGCAGGAATAAGTTTATTCCTGAATGGAGTGGATCATGTCTGTGCAGCACACTGCATATTCATGAAGGCACAAAGCAATCAGAAAAAAATAGGAAGTTCTAACTTGTCTGGAGTTTTCATTTAGATTTTTTCTGATTGTTTTTTCAGTGTGACCTTCTAACTCTTTGTTTCAATTTATTTGGGATATTTTGCAGTCACCCTAATGATAATGGACATCAGCTGGGTATAACAACCCTGTGTTTCTTATGCTTAGTCAAACACTCTGCTTATGCTATGCTGATGAGGTCATAACAAGGCTGAAATATGCATGTCCATAGTTAGTGGGGTTTGGCTTTATCGGCCTGAAATTGTCCATTAAAACTACTTCAAATGTAAAAGTCATGGGCAATCAGAATTGCCATATAGCTGAAACACCTGATGTTCATAAGTGTCATTATAACAACCCTGTGTTTTTTTATGCTTGGTCAAACACTCTGCTTATGCTATGCTGATGAGGTCATAACAAGGCTGAAATATGCATGTCCATAGCTAGTGAGGTTTGGCTTTATTGGCCTGAAATCATCCATTAATATCATGGGTAATCAGAATTGCCATATAGCTGAAACACCTGATGTTCATAAGGGTCATTTGCATATATCCAATGTGCCTCTGTTACAGGAGGTTTGGGAGATCACTCATTGGAAGTTCTAGCTTGGCTGTAGTTTTCATTTAGTTTTTTTTGTAACAGCAATATTTAAAATGTGTCCCTCTTTGTCCCCCCATCATGTTAGGTTTTGTCCAGATTTTATGACTGTTAGCTATGTGCATATTCCTAAACTAAGAAAATAAAACAAATATTTTTTTTTGTTTCCTGTACCTGAAAATGTAATTTATGTAGATGCTGCTTCTGTGCTGTACTTGCTGTACTAGACTGGAACCAGCGTCTTCTTAAATCACAAAGTATTGCTAACTGTTAACTACTGAATCAGAGACACAGAGTTTTGCATGACTGCATATGTAGTCTGTTTAAAGCACCAAATTGCACACTGATAAAGAAATGTATTTTGCAGCATAATACTATTTCACTGTAAGCATAGTTACTAATAACTTATTTTAATAACAAACAAGACATATGACTGTAGTTTACAAATTTAATGTGCAAAGTTTTTTCTTTCACAACTGATATGGATGATGGGTTTATGGCTTTCCATTCCCCAGTTACCTCGGAACCTAAGTTACTACCAAATACCTCTAACAGGGTTTAGTAGAAAGTCTTATATACTGTTATTCTCATGCACTTAAGATCCTGTTTTTTTTTTCCTTTTCTGATGATACTTTACTTTCCAGACATGTTTAAGGAAATGTTTTGTTATAAAGCAGTATTGTCCTTCTGTGAAACCAGTTCTGCTGATGTAAAAATGTGTGCAATCTGAATTGTTTTTCTGCTGATTTTATCCATTAACAGAAGTCTGAAAGGAAACAGCTGTGAGAATACATCAAGCTGTTCTGCTGCTGATATTGAAAAAACATATTTTTGAGGAACTGATACTGTGGAAGAACATGTTTTCTGAGGAAACAACTTTGTAAAAGATTGCGTATTGCTGAGTTTATAAAAAAAGCATGTCTTTTAATAGATGTTTCTAAATTGTTCTGCAAACATGAGAAAAGCATGCAATACTTGCTTTCCAAAATTGCTTTTTAGGCTTTTTTCTGATGCTGTGAAGAAGCCTGTCTGCTATAGTATGGATGCCCATTTTACATTGCTAAACTCTATACGTATATTCAAGCAAACATTTTATTATATGCCTTATCTTTCAGCATATTTACAGCAGAATTAATTTCAATCTTTTATTCACTGTTGAACACATTAAATTCCGTCTCTTTATTTTTAAAACAGTTTATGTTAATATGTATCCTTTGTCAGATTATACAGAAAACACATTAAGAAACAAAACTTTCAGTCTGTTTTTGATACAACAAATCAAAATGCAATTTTACATAGTTAATACAATGATAAAAAAGTATTAATATCAAAACTGAGTGTATCTAACAACTTTTTCTTTTTCAGATTATTCAGTGAAAATATTCCACCAGTTATGGGCTGTGTCTGCTTTAGTTTTATTTTTTTTAACTTGCCCCAGGATTCATGAAGCTCGGCGCAAGGCTGGCGGTAGGCTTGCATCGACAGTGCGGCGTGAAGATGGCACAGTAGCACCAAATGCATATTAATGAAGGAGTGCTGCCACCACAGCCACGTGTGCAGGAAAGGAGTGCGAGTGCATAGGGCGTGTCGAAGTGCCACACGGAGGCGTGGAAATGCCAGCTGTCGACATGCAACCTAAAATGCTTGCATATAACAATTTGCAAGATAGCAATCACATCTGTCACTGTCCGTGGATACTGCAACGTATGCAAAGCATGCAAGAAAGTTCCTGCAAACACAAAACGAAGAAGCAAACACAAATGAATGGTAGGGAATAATGGGTCTCTATCCCGTGAACAAATGACATGAAAAACCGTGTGCCCGTAGACCAACGCAGTGTAGATAGCTATACCAAGTGGAAGTGAAATGCATTATATGTTAGCGAACCACCAGTAGGTACGTCCAGCCCAATGGTTAGGGTCACCAGCTGACCCATAATGTGAGGGAGGGTACACAGCTGGGCAGATGTGTCCATAACAAAATACACGATAAATGTACATATCTAGCGACCGTATGTCCGAATCATATCCCACAAGGCACGTAACAGTCACATACAAAAGGTATGTCCGTATTTCACATATCAAATGTGACAGGAAATAGAATAAGCATGTAAACGAAACAGAAGGAGCATATAAACAGCTCCAACAATAAGGAAACATGTAGGCTGAAAGGAACAGTATTATCTGTACTGTCGACTGTGGGGACGTGCTGTCCAGTACAGTCGGATATGTGTACGGAATATATCCCATCCTGGACATAGGAAAAGGTGGCATCCTACCAATGATTAGAACAGTCAGCCAAAATCCTCAAATCAGCGGTACAAGCCGAACTTGTCAGGATGTGTCACGGTTGAACAGGTAGTATCCGGGTATACCAACCATGTAATGAAAGTTAAGTATGGGCGTGTACCTATGTGCATGAAGTATAGAATGTGGAAAGCAAACATGGCAGGGTAGTCCACACAACCATACAAGTACCTGACATATGTAGGGTATTCAGTGTGTTACTCTGGCTGTGTCATGGGCCAACAACCAAAGCAGTGATGTATGGGCTGTGAGGAATATGTGTGTGTGTGTGGGGGGGGGTAATGGTACAATCCTCCAAGGCGATACTGTGTCATATGCAGAATAGGTGAACTGGAGGTGTATGAGGGAGCAGCGGGTGAAGCTGAAAGAAACACAAAAACATGTATAAACAGCTGCAATACAACCAGACGGGCCATACTGTAGAACACAATCCCACAAACATATGAATATTGAAATGTGCGATACAAATGTATAGACATGTTACCGGCACATACCCTCAGATTGGTCCTGATGGAACTGGCCATAACAAATGCAACACACCTGGATGCATAATGGACTACCCAGCATCCCCTCCACATCACACAACCCGGTCCCTTACCTGAACGTTCACCAAATCCAGCCATACTTGGCCTACTGGTTTGGTGCAGCCACATCTACACATAGTGACCACTACGCATATGTAGTGGGTAGTGTCACCCTAGGCAGTTGCAGGATTGCACACAATGTATCCCTTGCATGTAAAACCCCCAGCACATTTTCATAATGCCAGAAGAATGTTCGGTATTTATCTTGTTTTGGTCTTGTTCAATTTTTGAGATATCCCTCATGGGATTAGTAACCTGTGTAAACATTAGAATGGAAGACACAAAGTCCAGTCCTGTAGATATCTGGACACAAGTTGGAATATGCATTAGTCATGCACGACACTGTCCAGCCCTAAATGGTCATGCATAACCTACTACCCAGGATCAAACACCTGCCCGTGACGCACGTGTCCCGACACGAATAAGCGAGAGAATATATTGCACACATTCGCATAGTGGCACATGGTATAAGGGTGATGAAGGCACTGACATAAACAGGATACCCCTGATCCACTGTGTGAGGGACAATTAATGTGTGTGTAGGTGTGACCTGACCAACAATGGTACAATGCCAAATGTCTTGTGACCGTAGGAAATAACTATGCACTATACTGCATGTAACAGTTGCCTAAAGCAGTCACGTCAGGATAGAATAAACATAATTCATACAAGAAACAGGCAAACAACAAAAGTGCCAAAGGTATAAAGGCTCACAGTTAGGAAACAAATGAATGTTCTAAACCTGCACTGACCATGGCTATGTGTTGGCCCAAACAATCTGGTGTCCACAGTAGGGTTATCATCTGTCCCGCTTTGTGAGGGACAGTCCATCGTTGGACAGTTGTGTCCTGACAAAAGACTTTTCAAATGGCAAATGTCCTGGGATTGTAGGACATAATTATGTCCCATATGTTATGTAATAGTAGCAGAAAATAATTATTGCAGTATCTACAATGACTAAATGTTACAAGAAACAGAATAAGCAACCAAACCGCTACAACAATTGACTTTTATGTAGGCAAATAAGTAAAGTTCTATCTGTTGTACTGACCATGGGTATGTCTCGGCTTGTAAAATCTGATGTGTG
>NC_056745.1:1247561325-1247563525 GCF_019279795.1 Protopterus annectens
TATGTCATATGCTCTGATTCTGTCAATGTGTCAAGTTAATAGCACTACTTTTGTAAAAGTGTCCCTGTTTTTCATGACCTGTCCCTGAGTCTGCAGAAATGTTTCCCCGATTGGTGGAGAGTTCTGGTATTGTCACATGTGATATGCGATGAGGGACTGTCCCATGCAAAGTGGGAAAGGTGTCACTCCTACAGTCTCCCATCGTGCAATCTGAAAGGTGGTTAACGTGCAGTTGGTATGCGGTAGCATGACTCGGCAAACAGCTGCGTTAACAAACTCAAGTCACATGTCAGCATTGCAGAGTATTAGTTCCCATGTATCAGGCAGATGGGAGCAGATTGTATGAGGAACACGCATATAATATGAGTACGTCACTGGACAGGTTGCCGAGTCTGTACAGGCGAACGGCTGCCGTCGCAAAATGGTTACACATACCCGATACTGTAGTCATGTAGTCCGATTTAATACGCATCACAAGGGATCACACACACCCAGCGTGAGTGAGAAATGTAAGCGGAAATGTCGGAGAGCGAGCGGCTGTAAGTGTGTTTGTCTACCTGTATGCCAGTAGTGCCCTGTCAAAGAAATGTGGAGTGTAAACGTGTATAAGGTGCTGTGACCAGAGGTCAGCAGTGCTTAACACTGTGCAAACCCACGCACAACAGCTCCCACCTGCTGGACTGTGCCTTACCCAGTTTGTATCCAAAGGCGTCGGCCTGTCCGCAAACAAAGAACCGCCCTATACACGTGATGGTAGGTACCCTGCGCACATAGCTCATGTGAATTAACAATAGACCATGGCATATATACAGACAATAGACCGCAAAAACCATACAGGACCACTGGTGTGTGCATGCCTGGCCGTCCTGTGTTTCAGTGTGTGAGCATGCCCAGTATGACTGTTACGCATGTTGTAGACTGACAATACCATCATGTGTGTGAGCATGCAAAGTATGGTCAACTGTATTGCATGTGTCACATGTCCAGATAGTTAGTACTGTGTTGCTGACCCCTCCATTCTACATATACAGGTGACATGCTGTGCCTGCAGGGTAGCTAATGGTCATGTTGCATTGACAGTTGTTACATGTCTGTATGGCGTGGGAGGACATACAACCACAACCACAGTCCTACACAGCACCGTGGGTGGTGCACATCACTCTCACATGTGTAGGTGTGATGGGGGCACAGCCAACAGTTGTACACATCTGCCGCTACTGTACTGGTCTGCCGGGTACTCCATGTCAGTGTGTGGACCTACCTAAATTGCTGGTTGGAGGGATACCATGATATGTCAGTTCCCAGCATTAATTACCAGCACAGTGGTGTTGGACGTCCTATTACACATCCTACATCAAACAGCCTGGCCTGCTGTCATCTGTGTGTGTCATAGGGGGTTGGGGTCAGTCATTGGGCATATCCATAGGCCATCGTATATCATTTGTCTGTATTGGTCCACATCTGTCCAGCCGCATGGAACGTATGTGGGCTGTATGGACACACATGATGGTCAGCCCATAATATGCAGTGGGTTAGGACACCCTGTGTACTACAGCCTACCATTGTGACCCCCGTATGTGCTACAGAGGTCATGGTGCCACTATGGATGTGTACTGTCTGCTGCCCTAACATTTAGCCACCACAGTCACTTGTATGCTCACATACTTACCAGAGCAATGGGTAAGTACACATTCTAATACAACTACCACTTGGTAGGTCAATAGACATACCCTGGTTGTGTTATGGACTGGAGGACAATGCTGCAGTGCTGCCTATGTCGGATGCACACAGTGCATCTCCCATACATGGCCAAGCACAGGTACTGTCATGTTTGGCATCCATTGTACTGTGTGCTGGTCAGAGAGGGGAAATCCATGGGTACCTACTGTGTCAGTGTGTATGCCTTGTGTTGCCTCTTTGCCAAGGGCAGGTCATACTGTGCACGGGCTGTCGCCGACTTTGCCCTACTCAGGTAGTTCCTTCACCAAGTCACACTGTGCCTGTACAGGCCTTGCCAGTGGTGTTGGGCTGTATGCTGTTCCTGCTGCAACTGTTACTGCAGGATAACATTGTGTAGCATAGCAAATAACATAACAACATGTATGCATGTAGCTTGTGAATACTGCAGAGCCCCAACAGATGTGTCCAGATACCAGAACTGTGACCCGAGCATCCCAAACACATGCACATGTATATGTCT